>NC_135271.1:2960000-2967500 GCF_051311805.1 Agelaius phoeniceus
GGGGAGGCGGTGAGGAGCGCGGGCTCCCCCACCTCTTGGCTGGCCTTCGGAGCATGGGTTGCTCTAGTTGGTTTTTATTCCCCCTTCTGTTTTTGTGTGCTCGTACGGTCAAAGCCAGGCGCGCGCCCCCGTGTCCTCGGCGCCAGAGTAACAAAAAAGGGGGCAGCTTGGCTTGAGTGGTGCCCGAAAGGCAGACAAATCTTAGCGGTAGATCACTCGGCTCGTATGTTGATGAAGGACGCAGCTAGCTGTGAGAATTAATGTGAATTGCAGGACACATTGACCATCAACCATTTGAAGGCACGTGCAGCCCCGGGTTCCTCCCAGGGCTACGCCTGTCTGAGCGTCGCTTGACGATCAATCGCCATCCAGGGGCCACTCCGGCGGCACGGCTGGGGTCGCCTCTCAGGCCCGTTGCCCGCAGCGGGCGGTGGCGGTGGCGGCAGCGATGGTGGTGGCAGCAGCGGCGTCCCGCCAGTGCCAGGAGGGAAGGCGGTCAGGGGTTCGGCGAGGGAAGCGTTTCCCTAGGCGGCCTCGATACCTTCACTGCGGCCCGGCGGGTGTTGTCGTCATCGCAGTCGTCGTTGTCGCAGTCGTCGTCGTCGTTGTTGCCGCACAGGGCCTTTGTCCGCCCTAAATGCAGACTCGGGGAGCACTCCGTAGCTCCCCGCTCCCGGAGTGAGCTGCTGGGGTGGAGCTCAACCTCGCCAGGACCGTGCAGTGGATGCAGTGGCGCGGCAGCCTAGGGAGAGTGAGAGACGGCGTCGAAAGGTGCTGCTGAGGGCCAAGAGAGGAAGAGAGAGGAGGGCGAGAAGGGGAGGCGAGACACAGCCTCGCCCCCAGTGTCCCCCCGCACAGGCGGCTGTCTGCGGGTGGGAATCGCAGCGGTACCGTGCCATGCTTCCGAGCGCACACACGTGGCGAGAGCGCCGGGGATGGTTGTTCTGACCCCGTCCTCCCTTCGCCTGCCCCCTCCTCTTCTGTCGCGGTCTCGGGGCACGCCGAGGGGCGCCGTCGTTCCTCTCTCTCTCCCCGCCGAGGCCGTCGCGCACGCCACCGCCTGGCCGGTCCTCCCGCGCGGGGCCGTCTCTGCCGCGCTCCCTTTTGGGTTCTTATCTCCGGGATGGGGCTCTCTGTCTCCTCGTCACTCGCTCGTGCACACGTGCGCTCTCTCTCTCTGGCTCCCTCCAGGAGCGCGAAGAGGAGGGGGGGCGGGCAGCGTAGCGGGTGGGGGAGACATGGCGGCCATCATCACGCGCGCCCCTGCGCGCGGCGCAGCCGAGCTTTGGCCTTGCAAGCTCAGATCAGACGTGGCGACCCGCTGAATTTAAGCATATTAGTCAGCGGAGGAAAAGAAACTAACAAGGATTCCCTGAGTAACGGTGAGTGAAGAGGGAAGAGCCCAGCGCTAAATCCCCACCCCACGGTGTGGCACGGGATATGTGGCATACAGAACCCCCCCTCCCCAGCGGCGCTCTCGGGGGACCCAAGTCCTTGTGATCGAGGCCGCAGCCTGCGGATGGTGTGAGGCTGGTAGCGGCCCCCCGGCATGCCAGGCCCGGGGCTTCTCGGAGTCGGGTTGCTTGGGAATGCAGCCCAAAGCGGGTGGTAAATTCCATCTAAGGCTAAATACCAGCACGAGACCAATAGCCAACAAGTACCGTAAGGGAAAGTTGAAAAGAACTTTGAAGAGAGAGTTCAAGAGAGCATGAAACTGTTAAGAGGTAAATGGGTGCGGCCCACGCAGTCCGCCTGGAGGATTCAACCCGGCGAGTTGCGGTCGGCCGGCGCGGGTTTGGCGGATCCTCGCCTCCACCTCCCCTCCGTCCCCCGGGTGAACCCCGTGCGTGGGGCGAGCCGGGGGGGGGCAGGCCGGCACAAGGACCCCCCCTCGGCCGGCGGCCAGCCCTGGCCAGGCACATTTCCTCCGCAGCGGTGTGCCGCGACCGGCTCCAGGTCGGCTGAGAAGGCCTCCGGTGGGCAGGCCGCCCGGCGCCGCGCGAGCGGCTGCAGGTGTTACAGCCCCCAGGCAGCAGGTCTTGCTGAATCCCAGGGCCGAGGGCGAGGACCGCCGCCGCGCCCTCCTCCCCCCCCGTTGGCGGCGCCGTGGTGGGGGACGTCGCTTTTCCCCCGCCCTCCCCCTCCCGGGGGTGGGGGGGGTGGGGGCGGCGTCCCCGCAGCGCGGCGTTTCACGCAGGGGTGCAGGGGCTGAGCCCGCTGGCCCCCGGCGCCACAGTCAACCGGGGCGGACTGTCCTCAGTGCGCCCCAACAGCATGGCGCCTCTGGGCCGGGCCTGATGGGGTCCGCGACGATGTCGGCTACCCACCCAACCCATCTTGAAACACAGACCAAGGAGTCTAGCACGTGCGCGAGTCAGGGGCCATCATCGAAAGCCCGCGGCGCAATGAAGGTGAGGGACGGCACGCGCCGGCTGAGGTGGGATCCCAGGGCACGTCACGCCAGGCAGCCCCAGGCGCACCACCGGCCCGTCTCTCCCACCTCCCCCTTGTGGAGCCAGGGAGGTGGAGCGTGAGCATCCGTGCTAGGACCCAAAAGATGGTGAACTATGCCTGGGTAGGGCAAAGCCAGAGGAAAACTCTGGTGGAGGTCCGTAGTGGTCCTGACGTGCAAATCGGTCGTCCGACCCGGGTCTAGGGGCGAAAGACTAATTGAACCATCTAGTAGCTGGTTCCCTCCGAAGTTTCCCTAAGGATAGCTGGCACTTGGCAATGAGCAGTTTTACCCAGTAAAGCGAATGATTAGAGGTCTTGGGGCCGAAACGATCTCAACCTATTCTCAAACTTTCAATGGGTAAGGGGGCTGGCTCGCTGGCGTGGAGCTGCGCCGTGGAATGCGAGTGCTCAGTGGGCCACTTTTGGTAAGCAGAACTGGCATTGCGGGATGAACTGAACGCCGGGTTAAGGCGCCCGATGCCGACACTCATCAGAGCCCAGAAAAGGTGTTGGTTGATCTAGACAGCAGGACGGTGGCCATGGAAGTCGGAATCCGCTAAGGAGTGTGTAACAACTCACCTGCCGAATCAACTAGCCCTGAAAATGGATGGCGCTGGAGCGTCAGGCCCATACCCGGCCGTCACCAGCAGTGCGATGCCCGCGGGGGCTAGGCCCCGACGAGTAGGAGGGCCGCTGCGGTGCGCCTCGAAGCCTGGGACGTGGGCCCGGGTGGAGCCGCCGCAGGTGCAGATCTTGGTGGTAGAAGCAAATATTCAAACGAGAGCTTTGAAGGCCGAGGTGGAGCAGGGTTCCATGTGAACAGCAGTTGAACATGGGTCAGTTGGTCCTAAGCGATAGGCTGAGCGCCGTTCCGAAAGGGTGGGCGATGGCCTCCATTGCCCTCAGCAAAGGGAGTCGGGTTCGGATCCCCGAATTCGGAGTGGCGGAGACAGGCACCGCGAGGCGCCCAGTGCTGTGACACAACCAATCCCGGAGAAGCCGGCAGGAGCCCCGGGGAGAGTTCTTTTTTCTTTTTGAAGGGCTGGGCGCCCTGGAAAGGGTTCGCCCCGAGAGAGGGGCCCACGCCTTGGAAAGCGTCGCGGTTCTGGCAGCGTCCGGTGAGCCCTCGCTGGCCCGTGAAAATCCGAGGGAGAGGGTGTAAGTCTCGCGCCAGGCTGTACCCATATCCACAGCAGGTCTCCAAGGTGAACAGCCTCTGGCATGTTGGAACAATGTAGGTAAGGGAAGTCGGCAAGCCAGATCCGTAACTTCGGGATAAGGATTGGCTCTAAGGGCTGGGTTGGTCGGGCTGGGGCGCGAAGTGGGGCTGGGTGCGTGCCGCGGCTGGACAAGGCACCGCGCGCAGGTGAGTGCGCTCCGCCTGGCCTGCCCAGGTGCTGGGGCGCGCGCGGGCGCACGTGGCGTTTACTCTGGACGTGCGCTGGACCCTTCCTGTGGATCGCCCCAGCTGCGGTGGGCGCTGCCCGCCCCCCCCCCCCCCCGCCTACCCTCCGCCTTGCTGCGGCCAGCACCCCAGCAGTGGCCGCCGCCGTCGTCATTGTGCGCCGCCGCCCCATCGGTTCCCGCCGGTGGGGTTCCCGCGGTGCGTGGCCGGCGTGCGTGCGGCCACGGCCGGCGTCAGCCAAGCGGTTCACGCGGGGTAGGGTCCCCGGAGGGGGTCCCCGGGCTGGTGCCCTGCCTCGGCCAGTGCCTAGCAGCCGGCTTAGAACTGGTGCGGACCAGAGGAATCCGACTGTTTAATTAAAACAAAGCATCGCGAAGGCCCAAGGCGCGTGTTGACGCGATGTGATTTCTGCCCAATGCTCTGAATGTCAAAGTGAAGAAATTCAATGAAGTGCGGGTAAACGGCAGGAGTAACTATGACTCTCTTTCTACCTGAAACCTGGCCCCCCAGTTGGACAGGGGCGATGGGTTCGGAGGTGGGCTGAGCACCCAATCCGTTCCCGATGTTGAATCCAGTCATGACTCAGCTATTCCAAATCCAAATCCGTTTCTCGGAGGAGGAAACTGGGGGCGGCCGTTACACCTTACTGGGGTATCGGTGGGCACTCAGACCTCCTGAGATGATTTTGTAACATCTACAACCACCAAATTGACAGAAAATGAATTGGGCTTGCTGGTGAATTTCTCTTTAGAACTGTATAGGTCAGATCTGCAAGAGCATGTACAGGGGGTGGTTCATTTTTCTGTTAATGGGGGGGTGTTGAACGGGTTTCCTGAGGTGTATGAACGGCCTACACCACAACTGAGTGAGGGGGACGACTTAAATCCTAGTCCCCCTAAGGACGATGATCAGAATGTACTTGAGAAGGGAGGCAGTGGGAAGGGGGAAGAGGGTACACCAGAGGCATTGCCTCCAGTGCCTGAGGTCCGCAGTGAACAGGCACCGGATGACATGGTGAAGGTGACTGTTCCTGACAAAAATCCCCCATGTCCTTGCTGTGGTACCCGGCTCAACTCGATGTCGGCCCTAATTGAACACCTTAAGGGGTCTCACGGGAGGAAGAGGGTGTGCTTTCAGTGTGCCTAGTGTGGGAGGGAGGATTTTAACCATCACAGTACTGTTTGTCATTTTGCAAAGTGCAAGGGTCCGAAGGATGTGGGGCCTCCAGTGGGAGAGTGGATATGTGAGGTATGCAGTAGAGATTTTATGACTAAAATTGGCCTAGGACAACACAAAAGATTGGCACATCCACTGGTTAGAAACCAGGAGAGGATTGATGCTTCCCAACCGAAAGAAACATCAAGCCGAGGAGCCCACAAAAGATGCTGGACAAAGGAGGAGGAAGAGCTACTTGTCAAGCTGGAGGTACAGTTCGAGAGTCACAAAAACATTAATAAGCTCATATCGGAACACTTAACAACCAAAACAGCTAAGCAGATTAGTGATAAAAGGAGAATGCTGCTCAGGAAGAATGGAGTGGGTGGGGGAGCAGCTGGGAACTTGAAATCAGAACCTGGGTCAAGTCATCAATCCCAGGCAGGAACTGTGAACAATGGACTTGGGGGGAACCACCAGCCGAGAGGACCAGCTGCTGGGAAGGGAACAATAGAGACATCTGGACACCACCTTGATAGGGATAATGGTCTCCGGGAAACCGTTGGCCAGCAGAGGGCGGGGCGACTGCAGGCTCGTTATCAGAAAAGGATCAAAGAACGTTTATCAGAGGGGACAATTAACAACTTCCCCAGAGCATTTGAACAGTTATTAGAAGGCCAAAAGGTGCGACCACTGCTCAATCAGACAGCGCAGGACTGCTTTGGTTGCCTGGAATCAGTGAGCCAAATAAGAACAGCACTCCGGGGGAAAGCAAAAAGGAAACTCGGGAGGAGCAGCCAAGAAAACAGTTTCAGAAGTGGATGAAGGACAGAGCGATCAAAAGAGGTAACTACCTCTGCTTTCAGCGTTTATTCCATCTAGACGGGGAAATTAGCGAAGATCATTTTGGACGACATCGAATGTCTGTCTGTGATATATCACCCAGTGAAATTTATTCGGTATTCAAGGCCAGATGGGAAACACCTGGACAGTTTGGTGTGAGACTTGAGAGTCTTTGGAGACTTTGAAATTAAAGGGAAGGCCCACAATAAGGCCTTCAGGGACTTAATTACGGCCAAAGAAATTGAAAAGAACGTGCAGGAAATGAGCAAGGGCTCAGCGCCAGGTCCAGATGGGATTGCCCTTGGGGACATCAGGAAGATGGATCCCGGGTATGCCCGGACTGCTGAGCTCTTCAACCTGTGGTTAACATCTGGTGACATCCTGGACATGGTGAGGGGGCGCAGGACTGTTTTGATCCCCAAATCGACAAAACTGGAGCACCTGAAGGACATCAACAACTAGAGACCCATCACAATTGGTTCCATCTTGCTGAGGCTGTTCTCCAGGATCGTGACGGCGAGGATGACTAAGGCGTGCCCCCTCAACCCAAGGCAGAGAGGTTTCATCAGTGAGGTGGGATGTTCTGAGAACCTGAAGCTCCTGCAAACTATAATTCGGACTGCCAAAAATGAACATAGACCACTGGGTGTTATATTCGTGGACATTGCTAAGGCTTTTGACACCGTGAGCCACCAGCACATCTTACACGTTTTACAGCAACGGAGAGTGGATCCCCACGTCGTCGGACTGGTGGACAATATGTACAAGGACATCAGTACGTATGTCACCGTCAAGAAGAACACGCACACAGACAAAATCCAGATCCGGGTTGGAGTGAAGCAGGGTGATCCGCTGTCACCCCTTCTATTCAACCTGGCAATGGACCCCCTGTTGTGCAAGCTGGAAGAGAGTGGCAAAGGATTCCATCGTGGAGAGCGTACGATAACTGCCATGGCATTTGCTGACGATCTGGTCTTGTTGAGCGACTCCTGGGAGAACATGAACAGCAACATCAAGATACTAGAGACCTTTTGCGTTCTCACCGGTCTCAAAACGCAGGGACAAAAGTGCCACGCCTTCTACATCAAGCCCACAAAAGACTCTTACACCGTCAACAACTGCGCTGCATGGACCATCAACGGCACACCCCTGAACATGATTAACCCTGGGGAATCGGAGAAATACCTCGGCCTGCAGATCGACCCCTGGACTGGGTTTGCAAAAACCGACCTTTCCGCAAAACTAGACGTCTGGCTCGAACGCATTGACCGAGCCCCACTTAAACCTCTGCAAAAACTTGACATCCTCAAAACATATACCATTCCTCGACTGACCTACCTGGCTGACCACTCAGAGATGAAAACAGGGGCCCTTGAAGCCCTTGACCTGAAGATCCGAACAGCGGTTAAGGACTGGATGAACCTACCTCCGTGCACAGGTGATGCCATCTTGTACTCGAGCACGAGGGACAGCGGTTTGGGCGTCATCAAATTGGTGGGACTGATTCCCAGTGTGCAGGCCTGGAGACTGCATCGCATTGCACAGTCTCTGGACGAGACGATGAAGACCTTCCTGGAGAAAGCTGAGATGGAGAAGATGTATGAGAAACTATGGATTCAAGCTGGAGGGAAGAGAGCGGCGAT
>NC_135271.1:2972500-3017500 GCF_051311805.1 Agelaius phoeniceus
CAGAGCCCTGGGCAGCCCGGTGACGGATTGTAGCTGCGGGGCCGGGATTTGCAGCTGCTGCCCCCCCTCCCCCGGGCGGTACTCACTGCCACGCGGCTGCCCTGACTCACCCTGACTGAGGACCTGGAGCTCCTCCTTCTGCCCCATCATGAGCACTTCAGCCACCCCTGTTAAGACAGAGCATGTGGCGGCGACAGGCGGCACAGCTGCCCGACACGGGCGCTGCCAGCCCTGTGGCCGCACGCCCTCCTGCCGGGCAGGGCTCGTGCCCTCGGGAGTTGCCTGCAAGAGACAAAGCGCCCCGAGGCAGCGCTCAGTGCCGAGGTGTCCATGAGGCAGGGCCGGGGGTGAGAGGCAGGGGGAGCACCCGGCCTGCTGCCCCTAGCCCAGCTTTCAGCCCAGGCAGGGAGCTGCAGGCTGGGGAGAGCATGGAGAGCTTCTGAGAAGGCGACCTGGAGGGCCAGTGTAGGCCAGCTCCAGAAACTCACAGCCAGGGCAAGGATGGCCTCATTGTCCCCGCTGCAGAGGGAGCTGCCGTACGGTGGCTGCTCCTCTATGGCAGAGAGCAGCGCTGGAAGCACCTCCTCCACAGCTACCTCTGAGGTGCCCATGGCTCTCCACAGCAGCACAGCGGCTCTGTGGGACCAGAGCTGTGCGTCAGTACCGTGCCCCGTGCAGCTGCGTGGGGCCAGGAGGGAGCATGGCAGCAGGCTCAGGAAACAGAGGGGCCCGAGGGTGCCGGTGCTCTCCGCCCGTCTGGCAGACCCCGCCGGACAGGCTGTACAGGGCGAGGGGCCCTACGGGCTGGTAAGCACCGAGCTCTCGAGGCACTTGTGCCCCGTACCCGTCACACGTTGGGGCACAGCGCAGGAGGCTCATCAACCCGTGGGCAGGGTGTTCTTCGGTGAGGCTGACAATGGCCATTTGCAGCCCGGCGTCCACAGATTCACGGGACGTGAGTCTCTGCAGCATAGCACTCACCGTGGCTTGCACCTGGAGGAAGCGGCATGGGGAAGACTTGGAGTGCTGTCCAAGGGAGCAACTTGCCCAGCTTCCCCCAAGAAGTGCTCGCCTTCCCAGCCCACTGGGATGGGGCTGAGGGGGCCCAGCGGACATGGCTTGAGGGGCCACGTGATCCTGAGAGGCCTTCAGCCCTGGCCCCAGGCTCCTGGAGAGAATAAAGACCCTTCTGGAAAAACTCCAGAGTGGCTCCAGGACTCACAGTGAGCGTGGGCATGGCCTCAGTCTCTGGGATGCCCTGGCTGATGGTGTTGCTGGTGGCCATGGCCTCCGTCAGGGCCATGTCAGCCTCCTCCCAGCCCTCGTCGGTTTCCCAGTCAGAGCTGGCAGCCAGGTCAGAGGACGCTGTGCTGGAAGCAGCCTCTGCCCGCAGCTCACTGGGCCTGGGGTCGGGCTCGGCCGTGCCCTCGGGCGCGGGGCCGCTGGTCTTAGTGCGCCGAAGGCGCAGGAACCACCGCAGTGTCTGCAACAGAAGGGAAGGGCGGGAAGAAGAGAGGGATGTTCCATGGTCTGCTCCAACGTGGGGCCCGGCCGAGCAGTGCCAGCAGGCCTGGCCCAGGTGGGGATGGCCGCAGGTACCTGCGCTGCTCTGCGGAAGCGGCCACGGGTGGGCTCCTGCTCTGGAGTCTGGTCCCTGGCTGCATCTGGCAAAGAGCGAGCGCAGCCAGAGCTGAGGAGCCTCCCCAGGCAAGGAGAGCCTCAGGATGGCCCAGGGGTTAGAGCATGGCCACTGAGGGGTGTCTGCCCAGCCCCTGTTCCATCCTATCCGTTGGCATGCCCTCAGGGATGGGATGGGATGGGATGGGGCCAAGCTGGCTGTAGCCATCAGCCCTGTGGCGCAGCTCTGCTACTCACCACCCTGCAGTGTCTGAATCTGCTCCAGATCTTCAGGCTGTTGTGCTGGAGCAGCTCCAGGGTCATTCTTTTTTTTCCCCCTGAACACTTTCAACAAGCTGGGGAATCAGGCCTCGAGGGCACCTTAAAGAGAGATGGCTCAGGATATCGCCAAGGCAACAAGTGCGGTTGTGCCTTGAAGGCACCTGCGACAGGGAAGCTTCAAAAAGGCTGCAGGACAGCAAATCCTGCACTCTGGTCTTGAGGACTCCTGCCAAAATCACAGGAGACTCCTCGTTAATGATTCAGGTGACCAAATCCCACGGTCTGGACTTGATGGCACTGGCCACAGGAATGGGAGATGCCTCGGAAAAGCTCCGAGTCACCAAGTCCCACAGTCTGGCCACAAGGTCACCTGTAGGAACAAGGCTGCGGAAAAGCTCCGGGTGGGACACGAACGAGCGTGCTGTGCGGGGGCTCCTCACGGCACTGCTCTGTCCCGTTGTGCCCCGTTGCCTGCTCCCAGCACCCGGGCAAGCTTCTATTTCCCAGGTGTCACAAAGGGCCCTTGGACACCGGGTTCCATTCCATGGCATGGTGACCGTGCTGCAGCGTGCCACCCAGGGCCCTTACTGCCGCCTGCCCTGGGGCCGCCCCCAGCCCAGCCAAAGTGGCCCAGGCTGGAAGGAATGCCTGGCCCCAGGTGTCTAAGGCAGCCCCACAGGATCTTTAGGAAGGGCTCGAAACATCAGCAAATACTGCCCTGCACTGCGGGCTCAGGACATTTAAGTATCCTCACTTCAGGAAAGCTTTAATTCCCATTGCTCAGCTCAAGTAGTTCCAAAATTTGCAAACTTCTCAAATTAACAGCAATGCCCAGAGAATGGAATTGATTTTGAAGTTTGTTCCCATCTCAAAGCAGCAACACATATGCCTTAACATCATCCACTGGAAGTCCCTTTACAAAACATAACACTACAGAGAGGCCAAAAGGAAGGCCATTCTTTGGTTTGCAAATGGTTTTCCATGAAGGGATTATAATCTCCTAATTCTCTTAAGGAATAAAAGCTCTCAAGGAATGAAGACCCCTCAGTGTTACAACAGTAACCCAACTAAATGAGGAGATGGCAAAAGGGCCGATCCTCCCCCAGTACAGATCTCTAAGTGGCCAATAAAGTACAGCTCTCCCCTCTTGTTCCCTGCAGGAGAAACAGGACCAGTAAAAGAAATAGTCACAGATATTCTTTCTGCCGTCCAACACCAAAGCTGTGCCAAAGCACAGATGCTGCCTTCAAACTGACTCAAATTCCAGCCCAGACCTCTCACCTTCCAGACAACTCCATCCCCAACGTGCCGCCCAACATCCACCCCCCCAAACACCCCCACAGAAGCCCGCAACAGCCCACCAGGACCCCCAGCTGTGCCCGTCCCTCCGCAGAGCTTTCCCAGCCTCCAGCAGAGCCCCTGGTTCCCTGCACGTGCCATGGGATGGCACTCAGGAGGGTCTGCTCCAAGGCCTTCCCTGGCAGCAAAGCCAGGCTGCCAGGCCTGTGGTTCCTGGATCATCCTTCCCAGCCAGCCTTCCTGGGCACGGCTGCTCCATGGGCACCTCTGCGCTCAGCTCGGACTGCTCCACTCAGGCAGGGCTGCTGGGAAAGGATCCAGAGCAGCCGGGCAAGCTCTTTCCCCAGCTCCCTCTTCACTCCTGGGGGAGGTAGAACATCCCACAGGAAAGCAACTGGTGCCACAAGGAGTGGGCAGCATCAGGCAGCTCTGGGGAGGCCCCTCAGGACTGCTGTATCCTGAGGGAAGGCTGCTGGCCATCCCCTGTGTGTATCTGCAAAAGCTTCAAATCAGCTGCCTCAGCTTCCAGGGCCTCTCTTGGCCAGCGTCCTGACGTGGGTGCAGGGCTGCTGCCAGGCACTGCTGGGACCCAGCGGGACAGGACCGGCTGTCTCGTGTCCACGGAGCAGCCCTGACACAGCCAGGGCCATCCCGAAAGCAGACAAACGCTCCTGGCTCAGCAGAGAGGAGCAAGGAGCACTGGGCTGCGCTCAGCGTATCTCAGCTGGGCTCACTCCACCACACGCCCCCATTTTAAGGCTGGCTGATGCCCAGCTGCCAGAAATGCCTGCCTTGTTCTCTCCAAGATGCACAGGGAGAGCCAATGAGCAGGACACCTTGGGAGGCCTTTGCTGAGGCCAGGGACGCACCAAGATCAGCCAAGGCTCTCCACGCTGCCTTGCCCACACAGCCCAGCTCTGTGCTGGCCCTGGGCCACAGCAGCTGCCACCAAGCAGCAGGCAAATGCATATTGCCAAGAGTTGAAACACAGCAGACAGGAAAGATGTGAAAAGTGTGTGTGCAAAGGCCTTTTAATTCACAGCTCTCACAAAGAGCTTTGGGGCTCATGGCTGGACACAGATGCTCCTGCCCACCCTCTCTCCAAAGGGGATTACACATCCTGCTGCAGGTGCTTGGGTTGGTTTCCACAGGTCCAGGCAGATGCCAAACCTGCTCTTCCCTGCCTTCTCCCTGCCCCACTGCCATGTGCAACAGGCCTCAAGGACTGAAAGGAGCACAGAGAGCCAAAGGGGGACACTCGCACCTGCCTCACTGGGAGCTCCCTGGGAAGCACTTTCCTTGAGAAGCAAGCCCCTTTCCTCCAAAGGTGTTTCCCCAAATGTGCAGCTTTCCTGGGGAGCACCAACACACCTTTAAGAAACGCTGGCAAGGCTGAATGACTTCAGGTCCTTTCAGGACAGCCACTCCAGCTCTAATTCCTATTGCCCCAAGTGAGTTTCCAGGTGCAGGTTCAGAGGTGCAGCCCCAGGCCCTCCAGAAACACAAGCTGCCCATGGCCTCTTCACCTGCCTCAACTCCTTCCTGCGCTCACGGCACCAAAACCAGGCTGTTGTCAGCCAGGGACCAGAGCCCTGTTCCTGCAGGATGCTCTTGCCAGCAGCTTCCAGGACTCTCTGCTGTGCACGCCGCACTTTTCATGCCCGCTCCCAACAGGCTTTGGAACACAGAGCCCAACCTGGCTGGCTCTGCCACCAGCACAGCCCAAACGCAGGCGGAGGAAGAAGCAGCAGGCGCTGTTTTGCAGCCATGCCCAAGAGAGACTGGCAGGGTGCCCTCCCTCTGCTCTCCCTTGGTTGGCTTTCTGGCTGGCTCTGAGCCTGGGGCTGCCGTTCCTCACTTGTGGGGAGCAGAAGCACAGCCAGGATCCCGGCACTGCCTGGCAGCGCTGCGGGCACCGGCACGGCCGCGTGTCCGAATCTCGGGCAACGTGCTGCTGCTTCATTTGCCCTCAGGCACAGCCAGAGCTCCCTGCTAAGCCCGGATGCTCTCTGCTGCTGCCCTCTTCCTCATCCTGTGCAGGGATGGAGCGCTGCTGTGCTTTCAGGAAGCTATTCTTGAAAGCTTCCAGCATTCCAAGTTCCTTTACCCTCCGTGGATGCTTGCCATGGAAGCCCTCTCAGCTGGGTTCAGAGCATACTCAGGTTGGCTCTTCCAAAATTCAGGGCCTCCAGGGTGCTCAGCAAGATTTGGAACTGCACAGTGCTGTGGAATTGCACCTTCAGCACAGGGACCTTTCCAGCCTGACCTGCCCCAGTTCCTCTGGGTCCCTGCACAGAACACGGTGTGGCAGAGAACGGCAGCAGGGGCCTGTGTGTCCCAGGGCCCTGGATTTGCTTCAGCTCCACAGGGATGCAGGCAAAGTGACGATGCCAAACTTTTATTAATATAAGGCGAAGCAAAGGGATGAGCTGGGAGGGAAAAAAAAGGGGTGATGTGCTGGGTCGGAGACCTGTGGCCGCGGGGGACATCTCTGCCAGAGGACAACCAAAGCCAACGTGCCTTGGTGGCTATGCCGTCTTTTCTGCCAACAGGTGGCTGTTGGCAGGAGCACCTGGAGCAATTGGTGGCCACACTGGGTATCTGTCAGAAGGCAGAAGCTGTTGTCCCTTCCTGGAATGATTTTTGCTCGGAAGTGATTATCTGCAGCACAACACCACCATCCACTATTGATTTTGACAGGACAATGACATTCCTACAGAGATACTGTCAAGTTGCCTTGTGTGCTTCTGGCTGGTTTTCTTGCTCTCTGGATAAAAACATCAGCCCAGCGTCCGATGGCCAATGCTGCAGGTGCTGCCCATCTGGCTGTGGCCAGCAGTTGGTGTCCAAACACAAGCGGGTGCCTTCTGGGCAAGGGAATGGACTGGCACCAGCAGCCATTTTCCCAGGTGAACCTGGCAGGAACCCGGGCAAGTGCCGAAGATTGGCATGACTCTGGCATCAGAGAACCTGTGGTGTGTCTCTGATGACGCTGCCAGCACTGTGAAGCAAGAGCCAAGACAAGCGCTGGAAGCAGACACATCCTGCCACTTTCTGCTCTTCCATGGAGACGGAACACACTTGTTCCCCCAGCTCCAGAAGACTTGACGCAGGAACAAAAACATTCCTGCAGGAAGCACCAAAGGCCAAGGGCCGTTTGGCCACTTTCCCTTCCACAGCGCAGGCTTGGGCAAGTGGCTGAGAGCAAGCAGCCTTTTTGCCCTCTTCCCGGTTGGCCTGAAGACATTCTACACCGAGAGAAAGCTCCTGGACAGCCAGCTATTCAACAACAGCAATTTAATGTTCCTCTAGTGGGTGAAGGGAAAGGAAGTGCTGGCAGAGGAGAGGTGTTCCCCGCAGGCTCAGGTGGCCCCAGCAGACGCAGCCTCCCGGATCAGTTCTCCGCAGCGCCGCGGCAGGACACTCAGCCGCGGCCACACAGGAAAGGCCGCGACTGCCAGAGGCGGCGCAGTTGGTCTCGCATCTTCTGCAGTCGGGAGGAGGGAACGCTCTGTACAGCTAAAAGGATGTACAGAGCTTGAAGCGCCAGGCATGAGATGGCTGGGCTGGAGTCATCCGTCATGTCCTGAAGGGCTGCAGAGAGAGAAACAGAGGCACAGTCAGAGGCTGGATCTGCGCGCAGCTGGGGAGAGCCTCCAGCCTCGTCCATGCCACAGCCTGGAGGAGGCAGCCTGGAGGAAGCAGGAGACAAGAAGGACGAGCTGGCAGCTGCTGGCCAGGAATGTCCCGCAGGCCCCTGCAAGGTGTCTGTGCTGTGGCCACGCTGCCCTTGGGGTGCGCAGGGAGCGGAGCCGTGGGCGGGCGGGCCAGGCAACGCAGGTGCCAGCGGCAGCCCCCGGCGGGAGCCCGCGGGCCTCACTCACCCCTGCAGATGATGCGGAACTCCGGCTGCTGCCCTGTCAGGTAGCGCCCGGCCATCCCTGGCGAACACAGAGCGTGTCCTGCCTTCAGAGCCACAGCTGCCGCACACGGCCGCTGCCAGCCCTGAGGCCACACGGGCTGCTGGCCCGGCAGGGCTCAGCCCGGGCCCCTGGCGCACGCTGCTGCCCGAGGGCACGGCTGCCAGAGGGCGGCAGCAGCAATGCCCAGGCCGGGCGGGGGCTGCACTTGCCCGCGCCCGGATCCTGCTGCCGGGACAGCAGGCGGGGCTGGGGCCGAGCTGCAGCGGGGCGGGGCGGGGCGGGAGCCGGGCTTGGGGCTCACCCATGAACCTGACGGCCGCCTCTCGCAGGGGCTCCTGTGCGCTCCGCAGGTACGGCAGGGCCTGGCGCAGGCGCTCGGCCGCTCGGCTCCTGTCCTCTGCCAGCTGCAGAGAGCGGCAGGGCACGGAGGGAAAGGGTTGATGCGGGCCCTGCCCCTGGGCCGGGCGCCCCCTACGGCCGGCACTGCTCGCCCCCCGCCCACAGAGCCCTGAGGCCCGGCCAGCAGCCGCAGGCGCCGGGGCAGGCGGCTTCTCCAGGCATCGGGCAGGGCATTGCAGCCTGTCCTTACCAAGCACTCGGCAAATCTCCACATCTGATCCGTCTTCAGCAGCTGCTTGAGATCCTTCCTCTTCAGGAACCTAACTGCAGAAAGCAGTGTTTCCCGAGAGGCCTGCAGAGCAGCAGAGACCCAGAGATGGCACCGCAGCCCAGGGCACAGAACCCGCATCTCTGTGCCAAGGCCAGGAGGAGGCTGGAGCCCCTCAGGTGCCAGGGGCTGGGGAGAGAGCTGAGCCCCCTCCCATGGGGACACCCAGGAGGCCTCACCTGTGCCACACGCCCGTTCTCATCGTGGCACTGGAAGAAGAGTGGGAGCAGGCTCTGGCTCACGTGCTTCTTCAGGGCCTTTTCTCCCTTTGCCACTACCAGCGTGATCACGTCTTGGAAGAGGCCAATGGAGAGCAGCCGCACAAGGCTCTTGTCCTGTTGGAAAGGAAGCAAAAGCCCTCCCCATCAGCTGCTCCAGGCCCCCTTGTGCCCAGGCCCAAGGCGCCACCCGAGTGCCCGTGGCTGGGGGCACAGAGCCTCACATTGTCAAAGAGGTGCCAGAGCGCCTCAGCCAGCTGCAGGGCCATGGGGCTGGCTATTGCCAGGTCTTTCTGCAGCGGCACGAAGCTGAGCACAACGAGGCTCATCTCAACGATGTCTTCATCTCTATCCCACAGTAGCTTCCCAAGGCTTTCAGTCAGGCTGTACATGCTTGGATCCTGTGTGAAAAACAAGGCTGGGCAACCCCACGCTGCTGCTGCTGCAGGGCTCAGAGGCCGAAGGCCTGTCCCGAAGCACTCAGGCAGCTGAACAGCGACCCTGGAGAGCTGGGAGCAGCTGGCACAGCTGCCAAAGCCCAGCTAAGCCCAAGGGGCTGCTTGCCCCAGCCCCACGCTGGCAGCACAGCTTCAGCTGCTGCCTCCTTCTCACCATCGAGGTGAGCCCCACGAGGCCTCGCAGCGCCACGCGACGCATCTGCCTGGACTCGCTCTGCAGGTGCCTTGTCAAGATCTCCAGGACTTTTTCACCACATTGGCTCAAGTCCAGGCAATCCAGGACCTGAAAGGCACAGAGCAGGCACAGAGGTGCCCAGCTGGCAGGAGCTCAGAAGGGCACAGGGCCGAGCCAAGGCAGCAGCAAAGGGCTTGGTGCAGCGTCCCAGGCAGCTGCGGCTACGAGAGGGCAGAGGGCTGGGAGGCAGCTCAGCCAGGCAGCGTTGGCCACGGGGCTCACCTCCACCAGGAAGGCCAGGGCGGGCAGTTCCCAGTCTGAAATGCCTTGGCTGAGCAGGTCAAAGAGGCGGGATGCCATGTCGCAACACCAGATGATGGAGACATGGCGCATCTCCCTGGCAGGGAGAAAAAGGCACCATTGCTCCTGGGCCGGGCGGGCAAAGCTCTCCCAGGGCTGACTGGCAGAGCTCTGGTCTCCTGCCGAGCACCCCGGGGGCGCTTTGGGAGGCGGCCATTCCCGGGCACCCTCCTGTGCCGGCCTTTTCCAGTCTGCTCATCCCTCCCTCGGTGACAAGGCCCTGCCGCCCATGACCACGGGGACTGTGTGGGGCGTTGCGGGCACAAAGGAGAGGGGCGGTGGGGAGAACGAGGTCTCACCTGGCCAGCAGACCCACTGCGCAGTGGTGGGTGTCGGCACGGAGCAGCGTGTCCCAGGCGCGCTTGCGTTCCATGGACAGCACCGCGTGCTCATAGCGCATTTGGCAGAGCAGGGCCTTCAGGGTCTGCAGGGCAAAGCTGTGTGCAAAGCAAAGGCCAGGTGACGCTGGGAGCCCCGGCTCCTGCCCTGGGGGCATGGGAGGGATGGGGAGGCTGGGAGGACTGGCATGGAGCACCTGTTGGGCTTGGCGGAGAGGCCGTGTTGCTCCTGGCATCCCTTCCAGAAGGTCTCAACCTCTTCTGGCATCTCCTGCATGCTGATGTACGCTTGGAAGAGCAGACTCAGAAAGAGACTGGGGAAATACTCCAGCACGACAGGCGAGCGCCAGGCCAGATTGAAGACTCTCCACAGCGCCACGGTTGCCTGCAAGAAATAAAAGAGCCAGAGACAAGGCTCAGTGGCCAAGACATGCACGTGGCAGGGCCCGAGCATGCGAGGGAGAGGCTGGGGGAGACAAGGGGGGGAAACAGCTGGCCTGGTGCCCCTGAAGCCTGCCCCTAAGGCAGGATTCAGCGCGGTCTCTGAGGCAGAAGGATGCAGCTGGCGGGAGGACAGAGAGCTGGCTGCTGGAGTGCTGGCCTAGGGGCTGGCAAAGGCCAGCTCCAGAAACTCACAGCCAGGGCAAAGACTCCTGCGTCATCCCCATCGGAGGTGGACATGCTGCTCACTGGCCAGGCGCTCAGCACATTGAGGAGTAGCTGCAGCGCCGGCTCCGCAGTCCTGCTCGAGGACATGATGGTTGCCCACATGGTGGCGGCAGCTCTGTGGGGTCAGAGCTCTGTGTCAGGGCTGTGTCGGCCACAGCGCCGTGGCCTGGGCAGCTGCAGGGGCCCGCGCTGGCCCTGAGCCCTGCCTCTGCCCACTGCCCCTGGCCGGCAGCGGCCAGCCAGCCCACGTGGGTACAGGGGCCCCAAGGGGCAGGGAGGGAGCATGGCACCAGGCTCAGGAGCTGCCATGGCTGCACTGGAAAACAGAGGAGCCAGAGGATCCTGCAACTCCCTGCCTGTCTGGCAGTCAGCAGGGACAGGCTCTACAGGGTGACGGGCCGGTGAAGCCCAAGCCCTCAAGGCACGTGGGGCTGCCCCACCTGTCACACGATGGGGCCCAGCGCAAGAGGGTGATCAGCACGTCACAGGGGTATTCCTCGGTCAGCTCCAGAAGGGCCTTGTCCAGCCTGTGCCCAGCAGCCTCATTGGCCGTGAGCCACTGGTGGATGGACCTCACCATGGCGGGCACCTGCAGAAGGCACGGGCAGACTGGCAGAGGTGCCAGAGCAGCAACTTCCCCTGAGAAGTGCTTCCCTTCCAAACGCATCGGGCCGGGCCTCAAAGGCCGAGGGAGGCCGGCAGAGCCGGCTCGAGGCGCCGCACCACTGCTGGGGCCAATGAGCCCTTGCCCCAGGCTGCTTACTCGCACTGGATTGGAGACACCCTTCTCCACAAGCAAATCCAGCATGGCAGCACCGGTCTCGGCATCGAGGAACGGAAGGTTCTCCAAGATGCCCGTGCCTGCACCGGCGGTCTCTTCCTGCCAAAGGCACGTGATGAATTCACAGAGGGTCCGCAGGAGAAGGGCAGCAAGGGAGGGAGAATCCATGGAGCGCTCCAAGCCTGCTGCTTGGCTGAGCAGTGCCAGCAGGCCCAGCCCAGGTGGGGATGGCTGCAGGTACCTGCGCCGTTCTGCCAAAGCGGCCACGGACGGCTTCCTGTTCCTCTGTCGGGTCCTTGGCTGCATCTGGCAAAGAGCAAGCGCAGCCAGAGCTGAGGGGCTGTGGGAGAGGCCAGAGAACACAGCCCAGCCCTGCACCGCCCAGGCAGGGAGAGCCTCAGGATGCCCCGGGGGATGGAGCACGGCTGCCAGGTGCTCCAGCCCAGCTTCTGTCCTATCCATGGACAGGACAGGATAGGAATGGGATGGGATGGGATGGGATGGCATGGCATGGCATGGCATGGCATGGCATGGCATGGCATGGGATGGCATGGCATGGGATGGGATGGCATGGCATGGCATGTCATGGCATGGCATGGCATGGCATGGCATGGCATGGCATGGCATGGCATGGCATGGCATGGCATGGCATGGCATGGCATGGCATGGCATGGGATGGCATGGCATGGAATGGGATGGGGCCAGGCCGGCTGCAGGCACCGGCCCTGCGGCCCGGCTCTGCCACTCACCGTCCTGCAGCGGCTGCAACTGCTCCGGCTCTGCAGGCTGCTGCGCTGGGGCAGCTGCAGGGCCTTTGCTTTTCTTGCCCCGCAGCCCCTTGAACAGGCTGAGCACTCTGCCTGCCATCCCGCTCTCTGACCTCGAGGGCACTTTCAAATGCCTCGGCCAAGGCCAGAGTCAGCGAATGCTGCAGTTGTGCCTTGCGGGCACCTGCAACAGAGGAGCCTCAGGAAGGCTACAGGACAGCAAGTCCTGCACTCGAGGTCTCCTGTCACAATGACAGGAGACACCTGGTGAACGATGGAGGTCACCAAGTCCCACGGCCTGGCCACGAGGGCACCGGCCGCAGGGGTGGGAGATGACTCAGAAGAGCTCCAAGTCACCGAATCCCGAGGTCTGGCTGTGAGGCCAGCCACAGGAGGAACGCCTCGGAAGAGCTCCGGGTCAGCAACCAACGAGCCGGCTGTGTGGGGACACCTCACAGCACCTCTCTGTCACCTCCTGTCCCGTTGCGTGCACCGAGCACTGTGGCGTGGCTGCGCCGTGCCAGCCCCTATGTCAGCGTGTGTCACAAAGCGCTGCTCAGGCACGCTGTCCCTTTCGGTTCCACGGTCACCCCGCTGCACCGTGTCACAAAGGGACATGCTGCCACGTGCCCCAGGGCCACCCCCTCCCCACCCTAGGTGCCCCCGCTTGGAAGGAATCCATTTCCCCGAGTGTCTAACACAGCCCTGGACACACCACGACCCGCCAAGTGCTCGGGGAAGGACTCTCCACGGTGCCCACACAGCCCAGCTCGGTGCCGGCCCTGGAGCAGAGCAGCTTCCAGCAAGCAAGAGGCAAACGCCTCTTGCCAAGAGTTCAAACACAGCAGATAGGGAAGATGGCATCAATGTGTGCATAAAGGCCTTTGAATTCACAGCTCTCTGAGAGGCATTTGGGGCTCTCGGCTGGACAGAGATCATCCCTCTCTTTCCCGTGCTGAAAGGGGCGGGACACACCCTGCCGCCACTGGTGCTTGGCTTGGTCTCTGCACACCCAGGCAGATGCCAAAGCTGCTCCTCACAGCCTTCTCCCTTCCCACGTCCCTCTGCCAAGTGCAAGGGGCCTCAAGGACGAAAGGGGAGCAGGGAGCCAAAGGGAGACAGCCTGCACCTACCTCACTGGGGGCTCCTGGGGAAGCACTTTGCTTGAGAAGCAAGCCCCTCTCTTCCAAAGGCATTTCCCCAAATGTCTCCATTTCCCCAAATATGTGCATTTCCCGGCCAACACCAACACACACTTAGGAAACCCTGGCAAGGCTGAATTACTTCTGCACCTTGTAGCACAGGCACTGCACAGATCGAGCTCACCTTCCTTCTCCCGAGTCTGTTTCCTCGTGTCCCTTGTGGCGCGCAGCCCCAGGCTCCCTAGAAACAATAGGTGTCCGCTGCCCATTCAAGTGCCTGAACTCCTGCCTGCGCTCACGGCAGCAAAACCAGGCTGTTCCCAGCCAGGGAGCAGAGCCCTGTTCCCACAGGAGGCTCTCGTGAGCCCCTTCCCCACTGTGCACGCAGCACTTTTGCCTGCCTGCCCAGAACGCTCTTGGCACAGCAGAGCACAAGCTGGCCGGCTCTGGGCTCAGCACAGCCCAGACACAGGCGCAGGAAGACACAGCGGCTGTTTTGCAGCCGTGCCCCAGAGGGACAGGAAGGGGCCCCTGCCTCTGGTCTCACTTGGTTGGGTTTCTGACTGGGTCTGAGGCAGGGTCTGCCTGATTCCCCGCTTCTGGGGAGACCAGAGCCACCGGAAGCACGCCCAGCGTGCAGGCACTGCCTGACAGCGCTGCGGCCGCTGGGACGGTCGCGCTCCCGCGTCCCAGCAACTCCATGTGACTGTGGTCACAAGGGTTTTCAGGATGAAGAAGAGATGAGAATGTTGACTCCATGATCAGAAGGGTTGATTTATTATTTTATGATATATGTTACATTAAGACTATACTAAAAAGAAATAGAAAGGAAAAGGTATCTTCAGAAGCCTGCTAAGCTAAGAATACACAAGAATGAATAACAAAGATCTGTGTCTCAGACAGAGCAAGAGCCAGCTCTGCCATGAGTGGTCAGGAAATCCAAACATCCACAGGAGACCAATCCCAGGTCTACCTGTTGCATTCCACAGCAGCAGTAAACCACTGTTTACTTTTGGTTGATGAAACTGCAGCTTCTCACAAAGAAAAATCCTAAGAAAGGATTTTTCATGAAAGATGTCTGCGATAGGGAACATAGGAATAAGTAACTAGAAATATAGAGGGGGGAGGAGAACATCTAATTCAAGCAGATACGAGATTCACTTAAATCTAAGGGTTTTGTTTGCAGGACTGGATTCTTGAACGCTCCCACAACCCGTATATCCCAGTTTTTTTTAGAAAAAGCAGCCAATCATCAATCAGATCAGCAACTCTCAAGGAATCTTACAATAATGAGATCCAAGTGGCAATGGTACTTCTATGTGATCTTATTTTCCAGATTAATCAGCAGAGGGCAGACTGATACAGAATACTACCCGTACCAGCCATTTAAGTGGGTTCTACGCCACCTTTCAGACAAAATTGTTATCAAAGAAACTATTACATCAATCGACCCATCTTTTGAATTTAGATTAAAGGACATTTTTCCCCTATGACTGGGGTTTCCTCGTTTTGGAGAACAAGCACGGCACCAAACCTATTGGTCTCCTGCTTCTAACCCAGGCAAAAGTTACTATAATTATCCTGGGTACAGGTACTGCGGATATTAGGGTTGTGAGACTATTGTAACAAGTAATAGATGGCAACCACAGCAACCTGATAAGTTCCTGCAAGTCAAGTACGCTCCCCGTGGCTGTCGCGAACCACTGTTCAATAGTAGCAAACAGATATATACGCCCCGGGATGGGAGAAAGCACACTTGCACGGGTTATACCATGACAATTCTGCAACCAACCCATAAGAGTTGGGCCACGGGAAGAGTATGGTCGGTATTTGGTCGCACCTTTCGCGATATTTGGGTGAACATACAAATTGTCCGACTTTTACCATCGGTACCCCGACCAATTGGACCCAATCCAATTCTTACAGCAGGTGGGCCCAAAAAGGGAGCCACGGCTAGTCACAACGTTACTTTTAATAATCCCTTAGAGACTTCAGCTTTTTACGATCCGTTTCTTAGTGTATTAAATGCTACCTTTTTATCACTGAATCAATCTAACCCAAACCTTAGGAAATCATGCTGGCTATGTTATGATGTGAAGCCCCCCTTTTATGAAGGCATCACCCTTAATAACCCCTTTAACTACTCAACAACAGAGAATCCACACCAGTGCAGGTGGGACACTCCCCGGAGAGGAACTACCCTAAGTCAGGTCACAGGCCAAGGCAAATGTTTCGGTAATGCAGCCTCAGCAAGGCGGATGGGAAATTTCTGCACCAAATTTATCATGCCTAAGAGTAAGAACTATAAATGGGCAATTCCGGCCACATCAGGAATGTGGGTTTGCCAGCCATCTGGGGTAAGCCCCTGTATACTCCTTCATAGATTCGATAATGCTAACGACTTTTGTATTCAAGTTTTAATCGTCCCAAAGGTCCTGTACCACAAGGAAGAGGAGATGTATCACCCCTTAGAAGAACCAGACTGAATCCAAAAAAGGGAGGTAATAACGGGAATAACCATAGCAATGCTCCTCGGTTTAGGTGCTACCGGTGCAGCCACAGGTATCTCAGCCCTTGCAACTCAACAGCAAGGGCTCTCCCAACTACAGATGACTATTGATGAGGACCTACAGAGAATAGAGAAATCAATTTCCTTCCTCGAAAAATCTCTCTCTTCACTTTCAGAAGTCACCCTGCAGAACAGACGAGGGTTAGACCTCTTGTTCATGCAGCAAGGAGGGCTATGTGTCGCTCTAAGAGAAGAGTGTTGTTTTTACGCGGACCATACCGGAGTGGTCCGAGACTCAATGGCTGAATTGAGGGAAAGGCTGGCACAAAGGAAGAGAGAAAGAGAGGCCCAACAAGGATGGTTCGAGTATTGGTTCAACCAATCCCCATGGTTAACCACCCTACTCTCTACAATAGCAGGACCAGCAATTATGATAATTCTTGGGCTAACTTTTGGACCCTGCATATTTAATACAATACTTAAGATAGTGAAAGGAGGTTAGAGGCAGCCCATCTCATTTTAATCAAGACCAAATATGAACCGGTAGAAAATCTAGAATTGGGAGAGGAAGCCACCTTGAGTCAACTTGCATTAAGACGATTTGATGAACAAAATGGGTAAAATAAAAAGGGGGGAATTGTAATGAGTTAATGTCTTAGTTTGTTCATCAAGTTGCTAAAAAGAATATAAGAGGGGGAAAAGCCAATAATAGAAAAAAACCCACAAGGATAGATGTGACCAACTAATATGTTGCAAGATGAATATAACGGGCTAATATATTGCAAAATAAATGTCATAAGGCTTAAACCGCAAACTGTCAGAAGCTAATATGTTGAAAGGCTAACTAAGCAAATGTGTAACTATATGTAGCTATATGCCTATATATGGTCAAAGCTATTGTAAGACCTCGAGGAAGAGGACGGGAGCCATCATCCAGATGACCACCAGAAGGCAGAATAAGACCCCCTAGCAACTATCGGCGCAGACGCAGAGAACACTGGAGGGACACCCAACAAAAACAGATAAAAAGGAGGACTGAATTGCGGAGTGGTGTGGGCCGAAGGAGGAACAGTGACTCCCCGGCTACACCCAGGGATCCCAGGTGGGTGCAAGCCTTTTGTTGGCTTCACTCAGTGCTGTAATTTGCCTATTATCGCTTGCACTATCAATTAATAAATTACATTTAATTTGGACTCACTTGTTGGAGGTTGGTTCTTCACCGCAACTTATAACAGTTCTGCCCTTGCTGCTTCCGCCCTCCTTTTTAATGTCAATCTCGTGCCTCATTCCCTGGTTCCCTGAAAACTGCCTTGTCATCCCCTCAACCCCTCCCCTGTGTCCTGCCTGTCACTCCGCAGCCCATCCCTTCCCTCCAGAAACTTCTTCCAAGGGTGTCGAGTGATAGGCTCAGGCACCGGGGCCCCTCCCCTGGTTTACCCCCATTGGTTCCCCTACATGTCTGTTTCCCTGCTCCCCACGCCCTCCTGGAATTCCATTGGCAGATGGGCCATCCCCTCCCCTGTTCACCTCCCCTTTATAACACCTTGCACAGCCCAGTTCTCTGGATCCCCTGGGTTGCGGATCTCCTTGGAGCTCTGTAATAAAGCTGGACTGTGCCCCCAGCTGGAGTCCCCTCTCCTTCTCCTACCAGCGTGGCTTCGGTGTCTCGTCTGCAGCAGGCGAAAGCCTCAGCCGCTCTTGCGGCCTCCCGAGGAGCGGGAGAGTGTCCCCGCCGCTCGCTGTGCCAGGGCAAGCCGGGGACTGCGAGCGCCCCCTCGGAGGGGCACAGCCACAGCTGCTGCTCCAGCCGGGCTTTCTGAGCAGATACTCGATAACCACTCAGTCCAGGAACATTCAAAAGGTTCACTGCCCGCTCAAAACATTCTTTAGTAGTGTCAGTAGCAATTAACAAATCATCTGCATGCTGTAGGAGTGTTCCTTCCCCAGGCAGTGATTGCCATAGCTCTAATTCTTCAGCCGATTGATTCCCAAAACCTGGGAATGTTTTTGTACCCCTGAGGTAATCCTGCCCACCTAAGTTGATTTTTCCTGCCTGTGCAAGGGTTCTCCCATTCAAAAGCAAATATATTTTGACTTTCTTCCGCAAGTGGCAGGCAGAAGAAAGCATCTTTCACATCTATCACTGGAAACCAAATTAAATCATCTCAAAGCTTAGCTAGTAAGGTAGTCAGGCATAAATCATTAATTGCCTGTAAATCTGGCACTAGTTTCTAAGTTCCATTAGGTTTCTTTATTGCCAATCTAGTAGTATTAAATTTGGACTCCCATTCTTCCAATAATCCTATAATGTCAGGAATTTAGTGATTGTTGCCTGTATTCCTTTCCTATCTTCTAATCTTAAAGGCTATTGCTTTCTGACTGCTGGCCTAACTCTTGTCTGTAGCTCGATTTTTACAGGGTCTGCTCATTTTGATTTTCCTGGCCTATCGGTATCCCCTACTCTTGGGTACACCTGATTCAATACTTACTCTAAAGAGTTATTATTGTTTGTTGGTCTTGTGTCAATTGTCAGTCCTAATGCTAAAACCAATTTGTCTTCAGGTACCTTAAATTTCATTTTTCTTTTTTTAAGCTGAACTGTCACTTCGAAATTTTCCAGCAAATCCCTGCCTAGGGCAGATTTGGGTGAGTTTGGTAAATCAAGAAAGTGATGTATTCTCATTTTCTTCTCAATTTTACATTTAAGCAGTTTAAGAAGAATGCATTGTTCTGCCCAGTGGCTCCTCTTGCTTGAAGACAGTTTTCACTTTTGGGTATCAATGCTTGATTCAAGAGTGAAAATGTGTCTCCAGTATTTACTAAAAATTCAACTTCCTTATCATTCTTCAGCTGTATTTTAACCAGTGGGCCTGCTAGGGTAAGATCTGCCAGTCTTGGTCATTTCTTATCATCTAGAGTGGCTACAAAAGTTTTGTGTACTGTGTCTGCTAACTCTGGGCACTGGCATTTCCAGTGTCCTTTCTTACAATATGCACATTGATTTGGCCCCAGCTTGACCTGTGGCTGGTTTGAACCTCCTCTGCCTCTGGAATTTTGGCCCCTGCCTCTGCTTCATCCACGCCCACGTCCTCTCCCTGGAGCTGATCCAGAGCTGCCACTGTGGCTGCAGGGAGTTCTTTTTCTTTTTCTCTGTCTTTATTATCATACACCTTCTATGCTTTTTCATTAATGCCTTTAAGTCTCTCTTTACAGGCTCTTTCAGCTTCTCAAGTTCCTGCCTGGCATCTGGGCTAGATTGCCCAAACATCAGGGAAGGGAACTGCTGCTTTCCCATATCCGACCAGGGATCCAGGGCTGTGCATTTCCGTGCAGCTGCTCAGAGCCTGTTCACAAAGTCAGTGGGTGACTCCTGCTGTCCCTGTGTAACATTATATATTACTGACCAATTTACTGCTTCTGGAATGGCATTTTTTAATTCAAATTTGACTAGTTCCTGGTATCTGGCTACCATTGCACAGCTGCCTGCATCATTGGGTCCCACAAAGGGTTTACAATAGGAAACAGCTGGTCCACTGTACCTTGTCAGGCTCCACTAGCAATTTGTCCCTGCACATGGGCTCTGGCTACCTTTATCACCAACTCTTTTGCTGGTTTTCTTAGCTCTGTCAGCATGAAATCAGCATCACCTCAGTCTGGGTCTCGATTCTTGACTATG
Source organism: Agelaius phoeniceus (assembly GCF_051311805.1). NCBI lineage: Eukaryota > Metazoa > Chordata > Aves > Passeriformes > Icteridae > Agelaius > Agelaius phoeniceus. The sequence continues at coordinate 2,991,382 of NC_135271.1, forward strand.
AACTCAAATCGTTTTGCTACTTTGCTGGGGTTTTCTCTAGAAATTTTAACTTTTTCCCACCAACTCTTCAGGTCACTAGTAGAAAAGCAGAAGTTCAGCCACATGGCTTCTCCTTGGGGACCCACTGCTTGCCTTAAAGGGGTGACTAAAGGCAAAGCTGTCCTGGTTTTATTCCTTGTGTTGGTTGTCACTGGGGTCTCTGAAATTGTCCCCTCCCCAGGATTATTCATCTCATCCTCACTGCCATTTGGGTTTCACTCAGGGTGTGGAGTGGTTGGGTGAGGGGGAGTGTACCCAAGCTGGCCTGGGGTAACTCGGCTGTAACTCTTGGGCACCTAGAACACAATCTTCCTCATGCTTTTTAGCCAATTTCAAACATCTCTGCCCTATGATCCGTGCTGAACATCTCTTTATTTTCTGCCTGTTATTTCTTTCCAAGGTTAGGACTAAAGGGTCCTGTGGGGCCAAATCAAAGCCACATTCTTTCTGCCACTCAGGTTTATTCTCCAGGGTAAAAAACATGTCTGCATACATCACATGATCTCCTTTTTCTTCTTTTCATAAAAATAACATCAACTGTCACAATGTATGATAATTTAAAGTTCCATTAGGGGGTCACTTTTCACCACTTTCTAACTGATACCAAGGCTACTACCATGGGGTAGAGTATTTAATCAGATTACCTTTCTTTGAAAAATTACCCTCCAGGATTCCTCCCAAATCTTTCTCATAAATGTGCTAAAATACATTCTAGTGGACTCTTTTTAATAACATTTTTACTTCTTGTGTTATTCATTCTTAATGCTATCTTAATTTCCAAACTTACCAGTATGTGTAATTACTTCTTCTCTTTTCCTTCTCTTTATCCCCTGTATTACTGCACTTAACACACACTGGGTGTCTCTGAGTCACCCAGCACCAATATTCTTTTTTATAGTCCTAACAAGCAATGAAAACAAAAGGATTACACGTTCCACACAATCTACAAGGAACTGGGCTATGATCGAACATAAAACAAGTTTCTTAAAACACTGCCTAAAGTAAAACTCAGGAGTATATACTCCTGTAAACCTAGAGTTCACAACGCTTGACTTTTGATGTAGTGTTTAAAGCTTGAGTGACTGCTCGATGTTGTTCAAAGACTTCTCAACCTCAGACGGGCTTGGTGCTGTGCCCATTTCCCTGGGGTGTTGCAGTTTGTGTTTATTTATCAGTTATCTTATAATAGTTTGTTTTAATGTACCCTGTGTTTTTCCCAAGTTGGTTTACCCCTAGGTTTTGCCCTCCCTCAAAGCTGTCCCTCATGCCATTCCCCATTCTTTGTTCCAGCTCCTTCCCTGCCTATCAAGGTAACCCAGCTCTTTATTCCTGAACCTTCCCTGTTGGTTTTGTCTTGGACCAATCCCTGACTGCACCACCCCTTTGGAATTCCCCTATTGCAGGAAACCCCACTGGCCCATGGCACCTACCCTCTCCTCCCATCTGTCCTAATTAGTCCCAAGCCCCTGATGTAATCCCCTCGCTCCTGCCCTGCAGATTCCTTCTTGGTCAAAGGTTTGTATCCACCCCCTGAGTTGTACCCCTATAAAATCCCATGCACAGAAGTGCTGGTGGCTCTTTGCTTCTGAATCCTTCCCTTGGAATAAACCTTTGCCTGTGGAACCTCACAATGGAGGAGCCTCCTCCTTCTCTTTTGTCTGCTCCGTGCTGCAGTTATCAGATCCTGAGCCACTGAGCAGTGGCTCATCAGGTTCAGCCGCAGGCAGAGCCCACGCCTTGGCCGTTCCCCACTCCTGGCACAGCGCCGGAGTTTTCCCCAGAGCCGGCCCGGGCTCCGCTGGGCTGCGTCAATGGGGAACCTGTGCCAGTGCCCGACCGTGCTCTGGGTGAAAAACCTTTTCCTGATATGGAAAGGAAACTTGCCCTGTCCCAGCGCCCTGCCCTTTTCTCGAGTGCTGTCACTGCTCCCAACAGTGACGAGAGCTGCAGCAGCCCCTCTGATTCCCCTCAGGAGGATGTTGAAGACCACAGTGACGCCCTTTACTCTCCTCCAGGCTGAACAGACTAGAGTGGCCCAAGCTGCACCTAGGGCTGCCCCTCCAGACCACACTCCATCCTTGCAGTCCTCCTTTGCATTCTGGCTAATAGCTTACTATCTTTTTATATTGTGGTGCCCAAAACTGCCCCTGTCTGCTTACAGCACTTCTCCTGGCTGCTGCTTCAGGGTGCAGGCACCATAATCAGAGACACTGAACAGCTTCTCCTCCCAGAGTTATCCTCTGCACTTCCACGTGTCTGTCTTCCTGTTCACTGGGGAACCTCCCTATTTGTGGCCACCCATTGCTGTGCTCAGCAGGGACACAGTTTTGTTTGGACATGAGCTGCCACAGTCAGACAGGCAGCAACTGAAGCTGAGAATATCAGAGCCTGGGCAGATTCTATTTTTTCCAGAATGCAGGAAAGAGAGTGAGAAAAGCACAAGGAAACATGACAGTGTTACTTTGCAATCTAATTGCCCTGGGAAACTCAGAAATGGATGGTGTTGTGGTGCTACTGCCAATGCCTTCCAAGAAAAAAATACATTTCAGGAAGGAGCAACATCATCTGGCAGAGACCAAGTCTTGCCAGCAGTTTCTCCAGGTGCTCTGGCCATCATCCCCTGCAGGAAGGAGCACAGGCCCCAATGCAGGTGGGCTTTGGCTCCCTGTGGTACAGAAGCCCCCCGGGGGCACAGGTCTCCGGGGCAGGAGACGGGCACCAGGGCTGCCAGGGCTCGGGGGGTGGCAGCTCTGCTTGGGCGGGGACTCTGCCACAGCTGCTGCTGTCAGCGTTGCCCGGGCCCCAGGGCTCAGAGCAGCATTCGTGCCCGGGCCCACACGTTCCTTGTGCATGTCACACCCACAGGTTTAGGATGGCCACGGGCCGGGACGTGTCCCAAGGAGGCCGTGCCAGCTTCCCTGGAAGGCCCCGTGCCCTTCCTGGCGCGGCTGCGTCGGCAGCCCTGGGGGCTCCTTCTGCTGCCCTGAGCCCGCAGAGCAGGGCAGCGTTTGCTGATGCTCTGAGCCCTTCCTAAAGATCCTGTGGGGCTGCCTTAGACACCTGGGGCCAGGCATTCCTTCCAGCCTGGGCCACTTTGGCTGGGCTGGGGGCGGCCCCAGGGCAGGCGGCAGTGTGTGCAAGGGCCCTGGGTGGCACGCTGCAGCACGGTCACCGTGGCATGGAATGGAACCCGGTGTCCAAGGCCCCTTTGTGACACGTGGGAAATAGAAGCTTGCCGGGGAGCTGGGAGCACGCAACGGGGCACAACAGGACAGAGTGGTGCTGTGAGGAGCCCACACACAGCACGCTCGTTCCCGTCTGAGCCCGAGCTTTTCCGCAGCCTTGTTCCTGCAGCTGAGCTCGGGGCCAGAGCACAGAACTCGGTGACCCGTGGCCTTGCAAGGCTTCTATTCTTCAGCTGCCCTCAAGGGCAGAGCGTGGGACTTGGTGCCCCGGAGCTTTCCCAGGGCACCTCTCCCACAAGTAGCTCCAGTCAGAGACATGGAGCAGAGACCCCCGAGAGTGCCCAAGATGGCCTGGGTGGAGGAGGTGGAGGAGGAAGAAGGCCCTGGAGCTGCCCCAGCACAGGAGACTGAGGAGGTGGTGCCATTCCATCCACCACAGGAGGGTGAGTGGCAGAGCTGGGTTGCAGGGCTGGAGCCTGCAGCCAACTTGGCCCCATCCCATCCCATCCTATCCCATCCCATCTCATCCCGTGCCATGCCATGCCATGCCATGCCATGCCATGCCATGCCATGCCATGCCATGCCATCCCATCCCATCCCATGCAATCCCCTGGGGAAATGCCCATGGACAGGACGAAAGAGGGCCCAGGCAGACACCCTGCAGTGGCCATGCTCCATCCCCTGGGGCATCCTGGGGCTCTCCCTGCCTGGGCAGCGCAGGGCTGGGCTGTGTTCTCCGGCCTCTCCCGCAGCCCCTCAGCTCTGGCTGCACTCGCTCTTTGCCAGATGCAGCCCTGGAGCGCACACAAGGGCAGGAATCCAGCCGTGGCCGCTTCCACAGCACAGCACAGGTACCTGCAGCCACCCCCAGCTGGGCTGGGCCTGCTGTCCCTGCTCAGCCCAGCACCGTGTGTGCAGCACTCCATGCAACATCCCCGGCTTCCTGCCCTTCTCCTACAGTTCATCTGCAAATTCATGAGGAGAATGCAGGAGGAAGTGACCATCGCCATGGGCACTGGGCTCCAAGCATACTCGCCCATGTTCCAAAGCAAGACCAGCGCTGCCCTCCTGTGTATGCTTGTAGAGGAAGGTTTATACTATCCAGAACAAGTAAGCAGCCTGTGAGCAGGGTTTGATCCTCCCAGGAATTGCTTGGCCTCCCAAGCCACGCATGCTGGTTGCTGTGAGCCTTTGAGGCCACATGGCAGTGCGCAGGGAAGGGAAGCACTTCTCTGGGCAAGCTGGGAACATTGCTCCCTCTGGCAGCTTCCCAAGTCTCCCTGTGCCTTCTGCAGGTGCCCGCCATGGTGAGGTTCATCCACCAGTGGCTCGTGGCCAATGACTGTGCTGAGCCCAGGCTGGACGAGGCCCTGCTGGACCTCACAGAAGCACAGCCAGATGACGCAGTCCTGACGCTCCTGCGTGTGGCCCCGTCCTGTGACAGGTATGGGGCCCACCTGCCCAGAGAGCTCAGGCCTCCCCATCCCATCACCCTGTACAGCCTGTCCCAGGTGTCTGAGCAACAGAGACTTCCAGGGCCCTCTGGCTGCTGCCTTTCCCAGCCCTGGCACGTCAGCCCCTGAGCCTGCTGCAATGCTCCCTCCCTGCCCCTCACGGCTCTGTCCCCACAGGCCTGGGCTGCCTGGCTGCTGCTGGCCAGGCCCAGTGGGCAGAGGCAGAACTGGCAGCCAGCTCAGCTCCCCCCGGTGCTGTGTCTGAGACCCCACCTGAGACAGAGCTCTGACCCCGCAGAGCTGCCATGGCCATGTGGAAGACCATCATGGGCTCAGCCAGGACTGCGGAGCTGGCACAGCTGATCTTCCTCGATGTGCTGGGGAGCTGGCCAGAGTACAGCACGTGCACCTCCGATGGGGACCAAACGGGTGTCTTTGGCCTGGCTGTGAGTTTCTGCAAGTGGCCTTTGCTGGCCCCAAGGCCGCCTCTCCAGAGCTCTCCATCCTCCTTCCCCCACTGCATCTGCTGGCCTGAAACCTGGCCCAGGGGCAGCTTCAGGCCCAGCAGGCCCTGAGAGGCTTCCCCTGCCTCTCTCCGGGCCTCTCCCTGCCACGCTCGGGCCCTGCCACACGGACGCCTGGGCACTGAGCGCTGTCCCGGGGGGCTTTGTCCTTTGCAGGCAACCGTGGTGATGTGGAAGATCCTGCAGGTGCCCTGTCTGCCACGGATATTGAAGGTGTATTTCCCCCGCCTATTTGTGCATCTGCTCTTCCAAGTGTTCTTCAGCACGGAAGAGATGCCAGAGGAGGTCGATGCCTTCTGGAAGGGATGCCAGCAAGAGCACGGCCTTGCCACCAGCCCCAACAGGTGCTCCATCCCACTCCTCCTGTTCCTGCCACGTGGCCTGCCAAGGAGCCAGTGCTGCCAGCGTGACCTGGCCTTTGCTGTGCACACAGGTTTGCAGTGCGCACCCTGAAGTGCCTGCTCTGCCTTCTCCGCTGTGAGCATGTGGTGGTGGCAATGGAACGCAGGTGTGGCTGGGACACGCTGCTCTCTCTGGACAGCCACCACTTTGCTGTGGCTCTGCTGGCCAGGTGAGAGCCCTTTCTCCCCACTGCCTCTGACATTTGTGCTCTGTGCCCAGGTGTCCCCCAATCTGCCCATGATCATGGGCCAGAGGGCCTTGTCACTGAAGGATGGCCAAGCAGACTAGAAAAGGCTGGCAGAGGAGGGTGCCCATGAGCGACCAACTCCCAAATGGCCCACATCCCCTTGCTGGAAGGGTGGTGGGGAAAGATGAGAACTATGAGAGTCACTCCTGGGAGAGATTTGCCCCACTGGCTCAGGGTCTTGTTTCCTTTTTCCTCTCTTTAGAGAAATTTGCCAGTCAGCCGTACACTTCTGTTCCGGGATTGCATTCTACCTGCTCGCCCTGCTCGGCCAAGAGATGCCATACTGGGATTTCCCTGCCCTGGCATTCCTTGTGGAGGTGAGCCTCAAGGCCAGCGCTGCCTCCCAGCTCTCTGCCCTCTCGTAGGCACAGCTGCCAGGACGGTGCCCGTGCCTTGTGCTGCAACCTGGGCCCAGCCCTGTGCAGTTCCGGGCTCCTGCTGGCTGGGTCCCTGTCAATGCCCGGTGCCTTTCAGGTCCTCGAGTGCCTGGACTTGAGGGAATGCAGTGACAGTGTTCTGGAGATCATGGCACGGAACCTGCAGAGCGAGCACAGGGCCAGGCGTTACTTGGCACTCAGAGGCCTGGTAGTGCTGGGCAAGAATCCCTTGATGGTGAGAAGGGGGCAGTGGCTGAAGCCGTGCAGGCAGCGTGGGGCTGGGCAAGGCAGTTGCTTGGCCTTGCCTGGGCATGGGGCGCTGGGGCAGCTGCTCCCAGCTCTCCTGCCTCCCGCTTCAGCTGCTCCAGTGCTGTGGGACAGGCCTTTGGCCTCTGGGCCCTGCGGCAGCAGGCTGGCCTTTCACAAACTTGTGTTCCGCACAGGCTGAAGAAATGGGGAGCCTGACTGAAAGTCTTGTGGAGCTCCTGCAGGAAAATGATAGCCACATGATCAGGATGACCATTCTTCTACTTCGATATTTGCTCCTGGATAATGGTGCCCCAATAGCCACCCCCATTGCCCTGCAGCTGGCTGAGGCGCTCCTGCCACTCTTTGACCACGTAAGGCTCTGTGCCCACAGCCTCGGCCACCGGCTGCTGCCCGGACACTTGGTGCCCTGTGCAGATGCAGGCCTGTGCCCTGGGGGGCCTGAAGCAGCTGATGCTGAGGTCTTTTGCCCTTCCTTTCATAAAGGATGATATCCAGGTGCAGCTGAACTGCATGTGTGTCTTTCAAGAGATGCTGGACTTATTAACAGAAGATGGAAGAAAGGCCCTGAAGTCCCACGTGCGCCAGAGCCTGGTGCCACTCTACTTGCACTGCCATGATGAGAATCAGATTGTTGCTAAGGTGACGACCTGTGGCCACCTGCTGTCCCCCTGGGAGGGGACTGGGCTGCCTCCTGCCCTGGCACCTTGCGGGCTGCAGCCTCCTCCAGGCTGTGGCACTGGGATGCTCCTGTGCCCTGGCCTGTGGGGCCATCTGTGCCTCTCTGCTGCTCTCCAGGCCTCCTGCGTAGTACTGCATTCTTCAGCCAGATTCCTAAAGAGGAGGAATCTCGAAGAAATGCTCCAGGTGGATCAGACATGGAGGTTTGGCGAGTGCCTGGTAAGTGGAGCCGAGAACCCCCAGGCTCAGCCTGGAGAAGGCCCCTGAGGGCGGCGCTCAGTGTGCGGGGCCGGGCAGCTGTGCCCCTGCCCGCTGCTGCAGCCAGAGGCCACGGGGTCTCTTCTCCAGGCTCCCGTGGGCCCCAGCCAGGTGCCCATGGAGCCCCGGCCCGGCGGGGCTGCGGGCCGGCACCGCGGCTCCCCGGGCAGCAGCCGGCCCTCTGCCCCCTGCCCTCGGGAGCCCTTGGCCAGCGGCTGCAGGCCGCGCCTCAGGGCTGTGCGGCCAGGGGAGGCTGGGGCTGGGCGCAGGCAGCGCCCGGCCCAGGGGCGGAGCCCGCGCCAACCCTTCCCTCCTGCCGCTCTCTGCAGCTGGCAGAGGACAGGAGCAGAGCGGCCGAGCACCTGCGCCAGGCCCTGCGCTACCTGCGGAGCCCACAGGAGCCCCTGCGAGAGGCGGCCATCAGGTTCATGGGTGAGCCACGAGCCCGGGCTCCCTCCCCGGCCCGGCCCGCCGCACCTCGGCCCCAGCCCCGCCTGCTGCCCCGGCAGCGCCAGCCGGGCCCGGCGCTGTGGAGCCCCGCCCGGCCTGGGCATTGCTGCTGCCGCCCTCTGGCAGCCGTGCCCTGGGGAGGCAGCGTGCGGCAAGGTCCCGGGCTGAGCCCTGCCGGGCCAGCAGCCGTGTGGCCGCAGCGCCGGCAGCGCCGCCGGCAGGGAGCTGTGCCGCTGGCGCCCTGACAGGCTCTGTGTTCACAGGCATGGCCGGGCGGCACCTGAGGGGGCAGCAGCAAGAGCTGCAGCTGATCTGCACTGGTGAGTGAGGCCAGCGGGCTGACAGCGGGGGCTGCCGGGGACTGCTGCAAGCCCTGCCCCGGCTGCGGAGGGCTCTGCTCCTTGGGGCAGAGCACCCTGAGATTTCAGGGCCTCGTGGCCCATTCATGGCCAGCAGCTTCGGGCTGATCCCCTTGCTCCTGCTCCATGGCAAGAGCCGGCTGGGAAGGCTCTGGCAGCAGGCTCTCCTTGGCTCCCCACAGATCTGGGATCTGACCTTGGCTCTGTTATGTTTGCCCAATTATCCCATCATAAAAAACCAAACAATATTTGAGATAGCAGCAATCTTAATTGAATAGTTTAGAAAATATATCCTGACAATATTATTTGATATAAAATAAGGGATAATTTGGTTCCAATAATAGCGCGTAAGCAAAGGATAACTGCGGGTCATGGAGTGCAGGACCCTTGCCACCTCATGTACGAGCTTTGCAAGTGAAGATTCCCCCCTTTTATGCCATGTGTCAATGTCATCTCCTCCCATTTTCGATTCATCACACTTCTACCTCCGCCCTCATCACCACCTTTACCGCGCATGCTCCACCGCTCGTTTTGGTTGTCGCACAAGTCTTTGGGGGTCATTGTTTGATGAAGGCCTCTCTTCTTCCTCAATGTCCTTTAATTCACCTTTGGGTTACACATGCGCACCAAGCCAGTACAATGTAATCCAAAACTAACATTTAAGCATCAAAGCAATAAATCTCTTATAGCTGCCATTTTCCTGGGACCCAACCAGATTTTCCCTTCTTTCCGTTAATTTTTAGTAACTGTTATCTCCTGCATTTTCCTCCTGTCCTTGAACATCTGCAGGGAGGGGGGGGTGGAACCCCTCCTCTCCCTTTTTTCTTGGCATTACAACTTTTAACTGTTTTATTATTCTTTCCAAATATTAATTACTGCATCCATATTGATTACTGTTTCAATTTTGTCAGCACAAATCATACCTATTTACCACAGCTCTGTTCCTCTCTCTTGCAGCCCTTGAAAGCCTGACGGAGGACATGAGCAGTGCTGTGTCAGAGCTGGCATTTCAAACACTGCATGTCCTCCGAGCAACAGCCAGTGGGCGATATTCCATCTTCCAGAGGCTGCACGATCAGCTGCGCAGGGCATGGATGACTCGGCCTCGTCTGTCACGGCTCGGCTGGCTGCACTGCTGGAGCTCTGAGGAGAGCTGATCCGGGAGGCTCTCTTTGCTGGGGCAACCTGAGCCAGCGGGGATTTTTAGTTTTCTTTAAGATTTTTCTTTTCTTCTCTTCCATTTTCTTTTCTTCTATTCTATTTTTTTCCTATGTAAATATAGACTGTGTTATAATACAAAGAGTCTCAGGAGACTTTTTTTCTGCCCAGGGTCTGTAGGGCAGAGGGGAAGAGGGGGAAAAGGGTGCTTGTGCTCAGCCAGCTGCCCAGGCATGCGGTGGGCAAGGGGAAATGGCCAGAAGCCCCTTGGCCTTTGGTGGTTCTGCTGAAGCCTTTGTGCTGCGCACAGAGCGGCTGGGCAGGGGCCGGAGCTGCGGGGATCCCTGCCAGAGTGGTGCCTGGAGATGGCCACAAGCCCTGTGCCAGGCAGGAAGCGCCATCCGTGTCCTCCTGCCCGTGTGCTGCTGGCTGCCTTGCTGAGGGCTCCCAGGTGCCTCTGGATGGGGCTGCTCTGGAGCTGCTGTGGGGCTGCGGCGCTGCTGCCGGGCAGCTTGGCCGGGCTGGGGCAGGGCCTGAGGGGCTGGGGCGCTGCAAGCCCTGAGCAATGGGCTGTCAGAGGCCACAAGCAGCCCCCTGGCAGCCGCCGCCTTGCTCCTGACAGCCGGCTGCTCTGGCGCTTCCTCAGTGGGCAGTGTGAGGGACCCCCTGGAATCAGGCGTGGAACCCTGGTCCTGGCCTTTCAGGGCTGTGAGGCCAGGAGTTGTGGGGCTGGGCGTGTGTCCTACATGTGCTCCGGACTGGAGCCCCCGGCCCCTCAGCCTTAGGCATTGAGCTCCACTGTCTGCTCTCCGAGTCTTGTTCCTCTTGCTGTGGGGGAGGCCAAGTTCTGTGGCTTTAGGCCCCATTGAGCCAGAAGAGCAGCAGCTTTGAGCCCAGAGGGGCCACAGAAAGGCCCTCTGGACAAAGGGCATTCCTGGCATTCCCAGGGCAGGGACACATGAGAGCGGCAGGCACTTTCGGGTGCCAAACTGGGTTTGCCTCCCTGTTTGCAGGGCTGGCTCTTTGCTTTGCTGTCCTTGGCCTTTTGCCGTCATGCTCCTTTGGCTGCCTGCAGCGAGGGGCAGCCCTGTAAGGAGGGTGAAAGGCCCTGTCTCCAACATCTCAAGGGGGAAATGGAGCTCTCCCGGCCCTCAGCCCATGCTGTAAGCAGAGCAGAACCTGTTCCCCAGCCCTGGCTTTCTGCTTGCTGCTGGCCCCTGGCCGCCATGACCCACTGCACTCGCTCTGAGTCGCCCACAGGATGGCTGGTGCCTCTTGGTTTGCTGATGGGACGTGAGGGTCACTGAGAGAAAGGTGGGTGTCCCAATGCTGAGGGCTCATGGGGTCACTGAGCAGACTTGAGGCTTCCCCAGCAGGTTGCAGGTGCCTTTCTGTCACTGAAGGGAAGGCAGATGCCCCGTGGGTCGCTGAGGTGTCATGACAGTCTCTGAATGGGATGCAAATGCCCTGCATGCCACTGAGGCCAGCGTGAGTCCCTGAGGGGAGGCGGGTGTCTGTCGTGTCTCCCAGGGTGAGGCGGTGTCACTGAGGGAAAGTGAGGGGGACACGGGCACGCCGCGTGTGGCTGAGCGCACATGCCGCTGGCTGAAGGGACGCCAGGGCCGCTGAGGGGCCGTGGGCTCGCCCTGAGGGACACGGCAGGGCCGGGCCGCTCCCCGCTGCGCCGCCGCCGCCGCCCGCTCCCCGCCGCAGGGAGCGTTTCCCGCCCAGGCGCGGGCGGCCCCGCCCCGCCGCTCCCCTCAGCCGCGGGCGGCAACTCGAACCCGCTGGGGCCGCCCCGCGGGGCCGGGCGCCGGGCGGCCTTGCAGAAGCCCTGGGGGAGCTGCCCTGGGGCTGCCCTGCGCTCATACACACCGAGGAGCATGGGCCAGGCTTGCCTCAGCACCAGGGAGTGTTTCACTTGGCCAGGGGTAAAGCTGCAGTAGCTTCCAGGGAGAGAACTTCATAGCACAGAGAACTTCATAGCACAGGAATGGAGTTACCTAGTGCCACCTGTAGGGCACGGAATGAACATTTGGGCTTTCCAGTTGAGGTAATCACTGGACTGTGAGAATAATGAAATCAGAGGTGAACTGTCGAGTACATGTAGTAGATATTTGAGCAGGAAAATTTGAGGGGATCTCTAGGGAAAAAAATTACTTTTGAGGAAAAGTCTGAGTAATTTCTAGAGGGCACATGGAGATCATTTTGTGACAAAACCTGAGGTAAATGTTAGGGCAAAGACAGAACATTTGGGGGGTAAAATCTCAGGTTCTCTGGCTTCCCACTGCCTCATCCCATGCCCCAGCAGGGGAGCTTTGCCCTCCCTGTGCCCAGCCAGCCCAGCCTGGGCACCTCAGGGGTGCCCCCACCCTCCTGCTGAGGCCCGGCCTGGAGGGCTCTGCCGCAGGCCTGGGAGACGCTCTGGGGAAGCGCCAGAGCAGCCGGGTGCCAGGGACAAGGCGGCTGCCTGGGGGCTGCTTGGGCCCTCTGACACCCAATTCCTCAGGGCTTCCCAGCGCCCTGCCTCCTTAGGGGCCTCCTGGTGTTCTGCCAATTGACTGAGGTGATTTAAAGGACACATCACTGGAAATAATGGTCTTCTTTTACTGTGAATATGAAGGAACCACAATGTAAGATAATACACAATAAAAAATGTGTGCTTGGTTTTAGTAACAAGCAAAAACAAGCAAGGTAGTTCCCCTAAATCAGTACTGTAAGAAAGAAAGGAGAGCGATTTAGAAAGATGCATCACCAATTGCCTAAATTGTTTCTCATCTTGCAGATCTGCACTTGCTGGGGAGCCGCATTTTTCACCAAGGACCTGGGGAACCATTCCCAGCAATTGGGAAAATTCTAGGTCATCCATCCACCCATAGATGAGGTCTCCAAATTTGCCCCGAAAGTGGCTCCAGCTTTTATAGTCCAAAAAGAGCAAGTCAAAGGGACTCAATTATATTTTTACCCAGCAATGTCCAGGGCCAGCTGAACAGCTTTGAGTTCAGCAAGTTGACTTGATCCACCTTCTCCTTCGGTAGCTTGAGCAGCCTGTCATGTGGGGCTCCATACGGCTGCTTTCCACTTCCAGTTCATCCCTACGATGCGACAGGAGCCATCAGTGAAAAGAGCGTAGAGTGTTTCCTCTGCTGGTAATTGGTTTTATGGTGGAGCTTCTTCAGTCCCTTGTCGCTTGTTCCTGCTCCTCTTTGTCAGTGAGACTACAGTTTCACCTTCTGGCCAGTTTGTAATTATTTCCAGAATCCCAGGGCCATTCAGGTTTCCAGTACGGGCGTGCTGTGTGATGAGGGCAATCCACTTGCTCCATGTAGCACTGGTGGCATGGTGCGTAGAGGGAACATTTGCTTTGAACATCCACCCCAGTACCGGTAGTCGGGCTGCCAGGAGGAGTTGTGCTTCAGTGCCTATTACCTCTGAGGCAGCCTGGACTCCTTCATGGGCAGCCAAGATTTCCTCCTCTCTGGGAGTGGAGTTGGCTTTGGACCCTCTGAAACTTCAGCTCCAGAATCCGAGTGGTTGGCCCCGAGTCTCCCCAGGCACCTTCTGCCAAAGGCTCCAGGACAAGCCATTGTACCCAGCTGCAGAGTAGAGCACGTTCTTCACCTCTGCTCTTGTCCTGACTGGGCCAAGGGCCACTGCATGAGCGATCTCCTGCTTGATCTGGGCAAAGTCTTGTTGCTGTTCAGGGCACCACTGGACATCGTCCTTTTCTGCCGATGACCAGGTAGAGAGGGCTCACATTCTGGCTGTACTTGGGAATGGGGATTGTCCAAAATCCTGTGGTGCCTAGGAAACCTTGTGTTTCCTTCTTGCTGGTTGGTGAAGACGTCACGGTGATTGTGTTGATGACCTCAGTGGGAATCTGACACTGTCCATCTTGCCCCTTTACTTCCAGGCACTGGATCTCTCAGGCAGGTCTCTTGACTTTGTTCTTCTTGATGGCGAAGTCAGCTTCCAGGGGAATCTAGATGATCCTCTCTCCTTTCTCAAATACTTCCATAGCTGTGTTCCCTCACACTATGATGTCATCCATGTACTGCAGATATTCTGGAGCCTCACCCTTTTCCAGTGCAGCCTGGATCAGTCCATGCACATGGTGGGGCTGTGCTTCCACCCCTGGGGCAGTCGGTTCCAGGTGTACCGCACGCCCCTCCAGGTGAAAGCAAACTGAGGCCTGCATTCTGCTGCCAGAGGAATGGAGAGAAACGCGTTAGCAATGCCAACAGTGGCGTACCACTTTGCTGGCTTGGACTCCAGCTCGTACTGGAGTTCCAGCATGTCCGGCCCAGCCGCGCTCAGCGGTGGAGTCGCTTCATTCAAGGCACGATAGTCCACAGTCAATCTCCATTCTCTGTCAGAATTGTGCACAGGCCAGATGGGGCTGTTGAAGGGTGAGTGGGTTTTATTGTCTAGCCCTTGGCTCTCCAGCTCATGGATCTATTTGTGCATGGGGATCACGGCATCCCGATTTGTTCGATACTGCCGGTGTTGCACGGTCAAGGTGGCAATTGGCACTCGCTGCTCTGCCACCTTCAGGAGTCCAACTGCAGATGGGTTTTCTGATAGTCCAGGCAAGGTGTTCAACTGCTTCATGTTCTCTGTCTCTACAGCAGCTATTCCAAAAGCCCACCTGATTCCCTTTAGGTCTTTCTAAAAGCCCCACCAGAGGAAGTCTATGCCCAGAATACACGGGGCCTCTGGGCCAGTCACAATAGGAATTTCTGCCACTCCTTCCCAGTCAGGCTCACCTTGGCTTCCAACAGGATCACCTGCTGCAATCCCCCCATCACCCTGGCAATGGAAATGGGTTCTGCATCCACATGTCCTGAAGGGATTAGAGTACACTGTGCACCAGTATGGACAAAAGCCTTGTATATCTATGGCTCTGGTGTGGCAGTGATCCAAACAGCCCAAAAGACACAATTTTCCCTGGCCTCTACCTGGCTAGAGGCAGGGTCTCTCTAGTCCTGGCTACCGTGCCCTCCCTGGGCGTATATTCTGGATATTCCTTCAAGGGGATCTCGCATATCATGCTCCTTTCTGCTATACCTGGCAGCTCGGTCATGGGGAGCTGGGGCTGCATTCATTTGGGTGTAAATTCCTCTCTTAGTAGTTTCCTCCTTTAGCTCGCATACGCATGCTGCTAGGACAGAGATGAGTTTTCCATTCCACCCTCTCATGTCTTGCCCATGTTTATGGAAGAACCACAGGCCCACTCGTGGGGTGTACTCCCTCCCCCTAGCTGGGGGATGTTGGGCTCTGACACTGGGGCCTCTGGTTTGCACTGGTGCCACATGGGAACTGTCCTTGCTCATCTCCTTCCTCATCTTCTCTCTGAATTTTTCCTGTTCATCCTTGAGACTCGAGCACAGCAGAGACATGAGTGTGTGTCAGGCCATGGACGATGGTCTCATCATTCCTGAGTTTGCTTGCTCCAGAACTCACTGTCTCTTGGTTATCCACAAAATGCATTGTTCCCATGAAGCTGGAGTATTCAGATGGCCCCTGCTGTGCATGGCTCCACCACATTTGCACTGTGCACCTGACCTTGTCAGGGTCATTATTTTGTCCATCCCTTGCAAAAAGTATCTCCAATACTGCCATTTGTCTCAGGGGTCAGAAGTTTTCCTTTATTTTTTCTTGGGCAGCACCAAGCCCTGTGCCCCCTCCAGAGCCGAGCCCCAGTGGCTGCTGGCTGCCTCACAGGGCTGTGTGGCCAGGGGAGGCCAGTGCTGGCCACAGGGAGAGCCCAGCCCAGGGGCTGAGCCTGCACCAAGTGCACCCTCCTGGCTCTCTCCAGTTGGCAGAGGACAGGAGCAGAGCAGCCGAGCACCTGCACCGGGCCCTGCTGTGCCAGGACAGCCCACAGGAGCCCCTGTGAGAGGCGGCCATCAGGCTCATGGGGAGCTCCGGGCAGTTTTCCTGAGATTACAGACCATAGACATACACAGCTGAGCTTGTGTACATTGAAATGCTAAAGAAATGTTACCTTGTGGTTTTCCCATAAAGCCACCAACTGCTTGAAAATCCTGCTGTGTATTGTTGGCCAGGGTGCTTAATAGGTTAGCTGCCAGGCTTTGGGTATGGGCAAGTGATAGCAGGGTTGATCTGAGAGGAGTTTGTATCTTTCCAATATAAGAGCTCACAGTGCTTACTTTCTTGAGTAAGACTTCTTGATCAATAGAATTTAATACTCCCAGTTCAGACCCAAACCATCCCCTTAAGTCTATTTTATACCTATCATTTGGTGTCTGGGAATGTATCCACAGCTCCCATTCTTTTAGGCTTTGCTGTATGAGTGGGCAGTATTGCTGTTAAATTTTGGAGACATTAGCATATATCTTTACCTCCAGCTTTTTCAGAGAGTACTGTGGATTTAGAGGCAACAATTGTTCATTTGTTTGTCTTACCCCAGAGTGAAAGACTATATTATTTCACTTATGGGTCCCTGTCATGGTTTGACACTGGCACAATGCCAGTGCCCCCATGAAGATACCTTCTTCCTGGTTTCTGCTGTGAGATGTGACCAGGAATAAGCAAAGCAGGCTCCTACTTAGGGAAGAAAGAAAACAAAACTTTATTAACTACACTACAACTACAAATAAAAAGGAACACATGAACAGGGAAAATGAAAACCTTACAAATACATTTCCTCCTCCCCCCACCAAATTCCCAACACAATACATGTATTCCTCAAATCACCAACTCTTAGTCCAGCACCACTCTTCAAACAATCAATCCTCAGTTCATCAAGAGGACAGGAGTCCTTCTTGTACCATGGGCTTCCCTGGAACACAGCCGAAGCCTCGTGTGTTTCCGTGTCACTCGTGGCACCACCCGGAGTCCATCTGCCGTTGTGACCTCTTCCTTTCATGTCCAGTGCTCTCACCACTGAACATGGACCAGAGCTGCTTCTAGGGTTGTCTTTTTAAGGATGCTCTGTCCTGATCCAAAAAGGGCACAATCTCTGCTTTGGGACACCTGTCCCCCCCATATTTTTCCACCCCCTGGGGCCGAGGGGCACCAACACTGAACCCTCTTGATTCTGAGGCATTGCCTCCCCCTAGAATGCAGTCTCTGCATCACAAGGAACATGGTTCTGTCCATGGCTGTACAAAAAGAGTCCAGCAAAAGCCACTCCATCATCTCTTCCCACGAGGATTCTTCTCTACTCTTCCACTATTTCTCACTCGCCCAGACCTCTCTCACACTTGTACATTCCTTCCTCATCTTCCACTCTATCTTCTAGGAGAGGTCAATGATCTGTAAAGTTCTCATTCTCCGAGAAGGGGTTAAAAGCTCCTACAAGCGGCCGGTGCACCCCCCCTTCTTCTCCGTCCCAGCCGTGCTGTCGGCACAGGCCCATGTTTATCCAGTTTCAAGGTTACAGTCTCTGGCAGCGGCTCTCTCTCTCTCTCTCTCTCTCTGTGTCTCTCAGGGGTGGCTGCCCGATGGCTCCTGGTGTCTCCCTCTCTCTCTCTCTCTTCCACCCTTCCACCCCCTGGCTGAGGCCTACCTCTCCCGGCCACATGGCTTTTCCCCTCCCCCTGCCAGCCAGCAGCTGGGCCGGGGGAGAGAACCGAACTCTTTCCCGCCGGAAACCCAAAAGGACCCTCCCAGGGGAAAGCTCTGCTTTTAACCCAGTGTTCTCAGAGGCGTGTCCAATGTCCCAATGGCCAGGTTAAATGCCAATATTAAAGCCTGAATATGCATTGGCCCAAAACGCAGCATCCCAAAAAACACATTTCCTGTCAAACCACCACAAGAAGCCAGCATTATATTCCAAAAAGAAGCCTTATTATTTCATAGATACCTGGAATCATCCAAATTTTGTCCATTTCAAGGCCAATTCTTTAAATATCCTGAGGCCTATTGCCTTTTGGGATGTTACTTATCTCAAACTACATCCTGCATCCTGTTTTCTCATGAACATCTGAAAACATCTGTTTTGTGTCACTAATTCCATATCCTTTTCCTCTCTTACTTTTTAACAAATATTTTCTAAAATATTTAAAATATAGTTACAATTGTTAGCACGAATCAGATTCATCTATCACAGTGTTGAGCAAGAAATTGGCAGCAAGAGCCATGTAACACACTGGTTAAGGATTGCCCAGACAAAGCAGGGGAGAGTTTTCTCCAAGCAATGCCTGTGCTCCAGAATCATTTGCTGTTCTTTTGGGCCCATGGGTCCGCCTCGGCGGCGGCGGTGGTCCCTGGCCAGCGTTGTTGAAGCCGTCCCCCTTCCTTGGCCTTAAGCCGGGGACCCGCGTTGTGGCAGGCAGAATTTTTTGGCCTAGTTTTCTTGTTTTTTTTTTTTTTTTTTTTATGGGCCTGGCAGCCGATGTAGAGTCCCCCCGGACTGGTCCTGGGCGAGACGGCGGTGCCTCGCCTACCTCGGTCGTGGCCGGATTGACTGAGCTGCTTATGCCGGGCGGGTGCCGGGTCCGTTGCTTTTTTTGGAGGCAGGAACAGTTGGGGGGGCGCCCGCCAGGCCTCCGCGGGCCTTTTTATTTTTCTCTCACAGCCCTAAGCTGTGGCACCGAGAAGCGTTTTGATGAAGGTGCGAGCGGGATGCCGGTGGGTCCGTCGTTGGGAGGTAGTGAGGCATGTACCTCAGTCCCCCCCCCGTGCCCCTGGCCCTGCGGCCCCCATGGCTAGCACGGGACGTTGTGAACGCGCCTCCGTGTGCATTTTTTGTCGTGCTGTCCCCTGGCTTTTTTTTCCAGAAGGGAAAGCTGACCGCCCCGGGCTGGAAGGGGGGGGGGGGGCGCCGAATCCCCTCCCGGCCCAGCAGGGGCCGGTCCAGTCCCACCGTTGCCTAGCCGAAAGGGGAGCCGTTGTTGGCCGCGGCCGGGTGGCAGCACCCCCCGCGCTCCTCTGCTGCCGCGAGCAATCCGATCCGCAGGTGGGCCGGGCAGCCGTCGCCGTTTTCCCAGGACCGTGGCTGTGGGGCCCTGGTCACCATTGGCGCAGCTCCTTCCCGGAGCCGCGCCTGATCGATGTGGCTTTTTGGGTGGCATCAGAGAGGGCCCCCGGCGGGCCGGCTCTCCTTCCAAGGCTTCTCTGTCATGGGGAAGCCATGGCGGGGGGAGTCCGGTGCTCGGGCAGGGCGGTCTCCTTTCCAATTCGCTTCCCGTCGCAGGTGAGGTGTCGCCCCTCCCGCTGGCCTGGGGAAGGGCGTCTTTAGCATCCAGAGCTGTGTGACGGCCACGTGGCCCCATGAACCTCCAGGTGTCCTTAAAAACCCACGCGAGGTACCGGTGCCGGCCCCGGTCCGGGTAGCGCCCGTGTGCCTGCCGGCCGCGAGCCGCACCGGGCGGCGGTGCAGCTGGAGCTGAGCCGCGACAAGGGAGAGCAGCGAGAGAGAAAAGAGAGAGGGCTAAAGTGCCCGAACCTAATGGGGCGCGGATGCAGGTGAAACAGAGCCCGGTCTGTGTGCTCTTTTGCCGTTCTGCCGCCTGCTGCAGAGCGAGCCGCCCTGGCTGAAAAGGGGCCTCGGTGTCCGGGCCGCGCCTGCCTCGTCGGGTCGCTGCCTCCTCTAGCACGTCCGGTGCTTTCCACGCGGCCTGGTAGGGGGACACGCCGGGACGGGGTTCACTCCCTGTGAGCGGGGCCCCGCTCGGCCCAACCTCGCCAGTGGCTGGTGGCTCGCCCGCGACCGGTCTGCGGGCGGGTTTTTCTCGGCTTTGGTGGGGGGGTGGGTCAGCCCCGGCCGAGCCCCCTTCTGCGCGCCACATGCGTCATTTCAAGTGCAAGGCCGTGTCTCGAACCGGGGCGCAGGCCCTGGGAAAAAAAGCGAGAGAGACGAACCCTCGCGCTCCATCCGAGTGGCAAAATCTGCACAGCGGTCCCGGCTCCTTGCCCGCGGCGTTGCGGGAAGGGCCGGCTGCCAGGTTCGGCGGTAGCCGAGGGGCGTCCCTCGCGCGTGGCGCTATTCCCCCCCCAGGTGATGCCGGGCTGTGATGCCGGGCTGTGATGCGGCCGGCCGCCGCCTGGCCGCTGGCGCCCGTCGTGGCCACGCCGCTGACCGCCGCCATGTCTTCGTCCTTGATGGTGCTCCCGCGGGTCGGAGCGGCGAAAGAAGCCCTGGGGGTCGGGGTTTGGCACAGGGCGGGTTTGCCGGCGGGCCGGGCACGTCCAGGCGCTCCGTCCAGGCGCTCGCACACCGTGGCACGGCGCCACCATGGATGGAAGCTACCTGGTTGATCCTGCCAGTAGCATATGCTTGTCTCAAAGCTTAAGCCATGCATGTCTAAGTACACACAGGCGGTATAGTGAAACTTCGAATGGCTCATTAAATCAGTTATGGTTCCTTTGGTCGCTCCTCTCCCGCTCCTTGGATAACTGTGGTAATTCTAGAGCTAATACATGCCGACGAGCGCCGAACTCCGGGGATGTGTGCATTTATCAGACCAAAACCAACCTGGGCCCGCCCGGCAGCTTTGGTGACTCTAGATAACCTCGGGCCGATTGCAGGCCCCCGCGGTGGCGATGACCCATTTGAATGTCTGCCCTATCAACTTTCGATGGTACTGTCTGTGCCTACCATGGTGACCACGGGTGACGGGGAATCAGGGTTCAATTCTGGAGACGGAGCCTGAGAAATGGCTACCACATCCAAGGAAGGCAGCAGGCATGCAAATTACCCACTCCCGACCCGGGGAGGTAGTGACAAAAAATAACAATACAGGACTCTTTTGAGGCCCTGTAATTGGAATGAGCGCACTTTAAATCCTTGAGCGAGGATCCATTGGAGGGCAAGTCTGGCGCCAGCAGCCGCGGTAATTCCAGCTCCAATAGCGTATCTTAAAGTTGCTGCAGTTAAAAAGCTCGTAGTTGGATCTTGGGATCGAGCTGGCGGTCCGCCGCACGGCGAACCACCACCTTCCCAGCCCCTGCCTCTCAGCGCCCCCTCGATGCTCTTAGCTGAGTGTCCCGCGGGGCCCGAAGCATTTACTTTGAGAAAACTGGAGTGTTCAAAGCAGGCTGGCCGCTGGCATACTGCAGCTAGGAATAATGGTATAGGACTCCGGTTCTATTTTGATGGTTTTTGGAAACAGGGCCATGATTAAGAGGGACGGCCTGGGGCATTTGTATTGTGCCGCTAGAGGTGAAATTCTTGGACCGGCGCAAGACGGCCTAGAGCGAAAGCATTTGCCAAGAATGTTTTCATTAATCAAGAATGAAAGTCGGAATTTCGAAGACGATCAGATACCGTCGTAGTTCCAACCATAAACGATGCCCACTGGCGATCCGGCAGCGTTATTCCTGTGACCCACCGGGCAGCTCCCTGGAAACCCAAGTCTTTGGGTTCCAGTGGAAGTATGGTTGCAAATCTGAAACTTAAAGGAATTGACGGAAGTGCACCACCAGGAGTGGAGCCTGCGGCTTAATTTGACTCAACACAGGAAACCTCACCCAGCCCAGACACAGACAGGATTGACAGATTGAGAGCTCTTTCTCGATTCTGTGGGTGGTGGTGCATGGCCGTTCTTAGTTGGTGGAGCGATTTGTCTGGTTAATTCCAATAAGGAGCGAGACTCTGGCATGCTAACTAGTTATGCAACCCCCGAGCGGTCGGCGTCCAACTTCTTAGAGGGACAAGTGGCGTTCAGCCACCCGAGATTGAGCAATAACAGGTCTGTGATGCCCTTAGATGTCTTGGCCCTCACGCGCGCTACACTGACTGGCTCAGCTTGTCCCTACCCTCCGCCAGCAGGCGCGGGTAACCCGTTGAAGCCCATTGGTGATGGGGATCGGGGATTGCAATTCTTCCCCGTGAACGAGGAATTCCCTGTAAGTGCAGGTCATTAGCTCATGTTAAGTCCCTGCCCTTTGTACACACCGCCCGTCGCTACTAGCAATTGGATGGTTTTAGTGAGGTCCTCGGATCGGCCCCGGCGGGGTCGGCCACGGCCCTGCTGGAGTGTCGAGAAGACGGTCAAACTTGACTATCTAGAGGAAGTAAAAGTCGTATCAAGGTTTCCATAGGTGAACCTGCGGAAGGATCATTACCGGTGGGGCTTGGCACCTGCCATGTCGTGCCGGGCCAGCCGGCCGGCGGTGCATGCGTGGCGTCACTCACACGCCTGCTCCTTTCGCATGCTCGGCCCCTAGCTGCCGGCCCAGGTTCTCTCCGGGGGCCACACGCCCTTCGCCGCGCACCGCAGCCCTAGTGAGAGAGAGGGACCGGAGGCACGCGGCACCGCCGGGCATGGGGGGTCGGAAGGGGGAGAGGGGGCAAAAGCCGCTCAGTGTGGCGAGGCACGCCACGCACGCCCGCCACCGTGTGCTCGGGTGGGGCTCACCCCGCGCTACAACGGGTGTCCCCCCCCGCCCCCCACACCACGCCCCCCCAACCCAGCCTTGCGCCGGTCTGCTGCCGGTCCGTCCCCGCCAGAGAGCGGGCGTGCGGCCACGGGCCCCCGAGCCTCTCGCCGCTGTGGCCGGTGCCGCTGAACGCCGGTCGCCTGCGTGCTGCCTGTGGGCGCCCGGGCGCGGCCCGAGTCCTCCTGAGCTCAGGTCTCCTCGGCGTGCACGCGAGAAAGCTGCCCAGGTGCCGGGAGGGAGGGGTGATCGGCACGGCCCCTCCCGGAGGCGCGCCCGTCCCTTCCCTCGCTGCTTTGCCCGTCCAGCGATGGTCGGCAGCTGAGGTGGAAAGGGCTAGGGAGCCGGATGGCAGGGACGCCTTCGGTGCTCGGAGGAGGCGGCTCCTCCAGCCCTACCCGCACTGGGGAGCGGGGCCTTTGCCGGCCGGCAGAGTTCCCTGCTCTCGGGCCGAGCGGCCCCCCTCTCGCGTGGGGCAGAAAAACTCCAAGGGCTGAGGCCTCCGGGTGTTCCAGGCCGCGCTTCATGGCGCGCATGCGCGTGTGCCCCCGAGGTGTTCTTGGTGGTCAAGCCGCATCCCCCGTGCCCGCCGGAGCCCCCCTGCGCTCTCTCTCCTCAGACCGCCGCCGTGGTCTCTCGCGCGTGTGGCGCCGTGTCTGGCGCGTCTGGCACGTCTGGCGCCTCTCCTCCCCTCGACGGCCTTTTCTCCTCAAACGCGCAGCCCTGGGGCCGTCGTCGACCAGCCGTCCCCTGGCTCGACTGCCCCCCTGCTGGTGGGGAGCAAGCACTCGGCGGGCCCTCCGGCGGCAGAGGCCCACGAGCGCGGGCGACCCTGTGCCAAGCAGTGGCGGTGCCGCTCAACGGGTGTCCCTCCCTGTGGGGACGGTCGGCCGGACGGCATCCTCCGTCGGCCGGCGGCGGTCCCGTCCCAGGCCCCGCTTGTTGAGTCCTCCAGCCCCCTTCCCAGCCGTTTGTGGGCCACAGGAAGGCATGCAGGGTGGCCGCAGGGGCGCTTCTCCCCGCCCGGTCTCTGCGTGCAAACGAGGAGAGCGGGCATTGCCCCCTGGCTCAGCGCCGTACCGCCTTCCGCCGTCGCGTGCCCGGGGCAAGGGGCCCCAGCGGTGCGACGCAGCGGCGGAGGTCCCAGGAGTGCGGCCCCGGCGGCAGCCGGTTCTGCCGTCCAGCAGGCCTCGGGCGCTGGCAATGCTGGCTTGGGTCTCGGTGGCGTCCGCCTCTGGGCCAGCGGCGGAGCACGACCGCCGGTCGCTTGCCTACCCGGTGGGGGAGCGGTCCCACGGGAGGCGTGCCGGCAGGGGCCGGTCGTTGTCGCGTGCCCCTCTCGAGCCCGGGGGAAAGGCCATGAAGTGGGGAAGAGAAAAGCTGGCCGGGCAGCAGCGCAATGGCGCTCCGCGAGGCCCGCGGTGTTGGGGCCGAGGGAGAGCCGGCGTGGTGCAGGGGCCTATGGCTGCCCGCCCCCAGCCGTGTGCCGTGTGTTTTGTGCGTGTTGTCCCATGAAAGAGAGAAGCCGGCGGGCTGCCATGTCCCCTGCATTCTGGTGCATGCCGCCTGGCCCTCCGCGTGGAGGCCGGGCCAAGCCCGGGCGCCTAGGCCACCTCCGAAGGACGGCATTTGTGAGGTCGGCATCACCCCTTGCGGGGGAAGGCGGTCAGGGGCGCGGGCTCCCACGCCTCTTGGCTGGCCTTCAGAGAGTGGGTTGTTCCAGGGGTTTTTTTTTCCCTCCCCTTCCATTTTCTGTGTGCTCGTACGGTCGAAGCCAGGGGCGCGCCCGAGCGTCCTCAGCGCCAGAGTAACAAAAAGGGGCCACTCAGCGTGAGCAGTGCCCAAAAGGCAGACAACTCTTAGCGGTGGATCACTCAGCTCTTGCGTCAATGAAGAACGCAGCTAGCTGCGAGAATTAATGTGAATTGCAGGACACACTGATCATCGACACTTTGAACGCACTTGCAGCCCTGGGTTCCTCCAGGGGCTACGCCTGTCTGGGCGTTGCTTGACGATCAATCGCCGTCCAGGGGCCACCCCGGTTGCATGGCTGGCGTCGCCTCGCAGGCCCGTTGCCTGCAGCGGGCGGCGGCGGCAGCGGTGGCGGCGGCATCCTGCCGGTGCCCGGAGGGAAGGCGGTCAGGGGTTCAGCGAGGGAAGCGTTTCCCTAGGCGGGCCTTGATCCCTTCCCTGCAGCCCAGCAGGCGTCGTCGTTGTCGTGGTTGTCATCGTTGTCGTGGTCGCCGTGCAGGGCCTTCATCCCCCTAAATGCAGACTCGGGGAGCGCTCCGTTGCTCCCCCCTCCTGGAGCGAGCCGCTGGGTGGAGCTCATCCTCGCTGGGGCCGCGCCGTGGATGCGGTGGCGCGGCGGCCTGGGGAGAGCGAGAGACAGCGTCGAAAGGCGCCGCTGAGGGCCGAGAGAAAGAGAGAGGAGGGTGAGAAGGGGAGTCGAGGCACGGACCTCGCCCCCGGCCTCCCCCCTTGTGCAGTCGGCTGTCTGCGGGTGGGAACCATGGCAGTACCATGCCGTGCTGCCGCGCACGCGTGGGAGGCGACAGCGCCTGGGATGGGGGTTCCGACCCCCTCCTCTCCCTTCGCCCGCCCCCCTCCTCTTCTGTCACGGTCTGAGGGCGCGCCCGAGGGGCGCCATCGCTCCTCTCTCTCTCCCCACCGAGGCCATCGCACGTGCCACCGCCCAGCCGGTCCTCCCGCGCAGGGCTGTCTCTGCCGCGCTCCCTTTTCCGTTCTTGTCTCCGGGATGGGGCTCTCCGTCTCTCCTCATCGCTCGCTCGCTCTCTGTCTCCGGCCCCCTCGGGGGGCGGGGGCGTAGCAGGCGGGCTGGCAGGCGGGGGGAGACAAAGGCGGCCATCTCCACGCGTGCGCACGCACAGCGCGGCCGAGCTTTGGGCTTGCGACCTCAGATCAGACGTGGCGACCCGCTGAATTTAAGCATATTAGTCAGCGGAGGAAAAGAAACTAACGAGGATTCCCTCAGTAACAGCGAGCAAAGAGGGAAAAGCCCAGCGCTGAATCCCCACCCCACGATGGGGCGCAGGACATGTGGCGTACAGAAGCCCCCCTCCCCGGCGGCGCTCTCGGGGGACCCAAGTCCTTGTGATCGAGGCCGCAGCCCGTGGACGGTGTGAGGCCGGTAGCAGCCCCCCAGCGCGCCAGGCCTGTGGCTTCTCGGAGTCACGTTGCTTGGGAATGCAGCCCAAAGCGGGTGGTAAACTCCATCTAAGCCTAAATACCGGCACAAGACCGATAGCCAACAAGTACCGTAAGGGAAAGTTGAAAAGAACTTTGAAGAGAGAGTTCAAGAGTGCGTGAAACTATTAAGAGGTAAACGGGTGGGGCCCACGCAGTCCGCCCAGAGGATTCAACCCCGCGAGTTGTGCTCAGCCGGCGCGGGTTCGGCGGATCCTCGCCTCCGCCTCCCTTCCATCCCCCGGGGCAAACCCCATCTGCAGGGGCGGGCCGGCCAGGGCGGGCCGTTGCGGGGGACCGCCGCCCGGACAGCGGCCAGCCCTGGCCGGGTGCATTTCTGCCGCGGCGGTGCGCCACAACTGGCTCCGGGTTGGCTGGGAAGGCCTCCGGTGGGCAGGTGGCCCGGCACCGTGCAAGCGGCGGCGGGTGTTACAGCCCCCGGACAGCAGGTCTTGCTGAATCCCGGGGCCGAGGGAGAGGACCGCCGCCGCGCCCTCCTCACCCCCCATTGGTGGCGCCTTGTTGGGGGGCGCCCCTTTCCCCCCCCTTCGCCCTCCCGGGGGGGAGGGGCACGGGCGGCGTCCCCGCAGCGCGGCGTTTCACGCAGGGGTGCAGGACCGGGCCCGCCGGCTCCTGCCGCCGCTGTCAACCGGGGCAGACTGTCCTCAGTGCACCCCAACCGCGCAGTGCCACCGGGCCGGGCTTGACAGGCCGCGCTCCGGCGCCCGGGGTCCACGGCGATGTTGGCTACCCACCCGACCCATCTTGAAACACAGACCAAGGAGTCTAGCACGTGCGCGAGTCAGGGGCCGTCGTCGAAAGCCCGCGGCGCAATGAAGGTGAGGGCCGGCGTGCGCCGGCTGAGATGGGATCCCGGGGCATGTGTCGCACCTGGCAGCCCCCGGCACGCCACTGGCCCGTCTCGCTTGCCGCCCCCTCGTGGGGCCGGGGAGGTGGAGCGTGAGTGTCCGTGCTAGGACCCGAAAGATGGTGAACTATGCCCGGGCAGGGCGAAGCCACAGGAAACTCTGGTGGAGGTCTGTAGCGGTCCTGATGTGCAAATCGGTTGTCCGACCCAGGTCTAGGAGTGAAAGACTAATCGAACCATCTAGTAGCTGGATCCCTCCGAAGTTTCCCTCAGGATAACTGGCACTCGGCAGTGT
>NC_135271.1:3020000-3062500 GCF_051311805.1 Agelaius phoeniceus
TTCTTGATTAATGAAAACATTCTTGGCAAATGCTTTCGCTCTAGGCCGTCTTGCGCCGGTCCAAGAATTTCCCCTCTAATGGCACAATACCAATACCCCCGGCCATCCCACTTAATCATGGCCCCGTCTCCAAAAACCAACAAAATAGAACCGGAGTCCTATTCCATTATTCCTAGCTGCAGTATGCCAGCGGCTGGCCTGCTTTGAACACTCTAATTTTCTCAAAGTAAATGCTTCGGGCCCCGCGGGACACTCAGCTAAGAGCATCAAGGGGGCACCGAGAGGCAGGGGCTGGGACAGGCGGTGGTTCGCCTCGCGGCGGACCGCCAGCTCGATCCCAAGATTCAACTACGGGCTTTTTAACTGCAGCAACTTTAAGATACGCTATTGGAGCTGGAATTCCTGCGGCTGCTGGCACCAGACTTGCCCTCCAATGGATCCTCGCTCAAGGATTTAAAGTGCGCTCATTCCAATTACAGGGCCTCAAAAGAGTCCTGTATTGTTATTTTTCGTCACTACCTCCCGGGGTCGGGAGTGGGTAATTTGCGCGCCTGCTGCCTTCCTTGGATGTGGTAGCCATTTCTCAGGCTCCCTCTCCAGAATCGAACCCTGATTCCCAGTCACCCATGGTCACCATGGTAGGCACAGACAGTACCATCGAAAGTTGATAGGGCAGACATTTGAATGGGTTGTCGCCACCATGGGGGTGTGCAATCGGCTCGAGGTTATCTAGAGTCACCAAAGCTGCTGGGCAGGCCCGGGTTGGTTTTGGTCTGATAAATGCACGCGTCCCCGGAGGCTGGCGCTCGTCGGCATGTATTAGCTCTAGAATTACCACAGCTATCCGAGGAGCGACCAAAGGAACCATAACTGATTTAATGAGCCATTCGCAGTTTCACTGTACCACCCGTGTGTACTTAGACATGCATGGCTTAAGCTTTGAGACAAGCATATGCTACTGGCAGGATCAACCAGGTAGCTGCCGCCCACGGCGGCGCCACAAAGCGTCGCGCGAGCACCCAGACGGAGCGCCCGGATGCACCCAGCCCGCCGGCAAACCCGCCCCGCGCCAAACCCCGACCGCCCCGGGCTTCTTTCGCCACTCCGACCTGCAGGAGCAGCATCGCGGATGGAGAGCGAGGCTTCATCTCTCTCTCTCTCTCTCTCTCTCTCTCTCTTTTTCCCGGGGCCCGCGCTCGAAATGACGGCCGCGGCGCGCGGAACGGGGCTCGGCTGGGGCTGACCCGCCCCCCCCACCAAAGCCGAAAAAAAACCACCCGCTGACCGGCCGCTGGTGAGGTTGGGCTGAGCGGGGCCCCGCTCACAGATAGCAAACCCCGTCCCGGTGCGTCCACCCACCGGGCCATGCAGAACGCACCGGATGTGCTAGAGGAGGCAGCAACCCGACGAGGCGGGTGCGGCCTGGACACCGAGGCCCCTTTTCAGCCGGGGCAGCTCGCTCTGCAGCAGGCAGCGGAACGGCGAAGGAGTGCACGGACCGGGCTCTTTTCCACCTGCGTCCGCGCCCCATCGGGTTCCGGCACTTTTGCCCTCTATCTTTTCTCTCTCGCCTCTCTCCCCCTTCTTGTGGCTCAGCTCCAGCCGCACCGCCGCCTGGCGCTGCTTGTGGCCGGCACCCACATGGGCGCTACCCGGACCGGGGCCGGCACTGGCACCTCACGTGGGTTTTTAAGGACACCTCAAGGCTCGCGGGACCATGCGGCCGTCAGACAGCTCGGGACAGTAAAGACGCCCTTCCCCAGGCCAGCGGGAGGGGCGACACCTCGCCTGCGACGGGAAGCGAATTGGAAAGGAGACTGCCCTGCCTGAGCACCAGACCACCCCCCGCCGTGGCTTCCCCGTGACAGAGAAGCCTCAGAAGGAGAGCCGGCCTGCCAGGGGCCCTCTCTGATGCCACCCAAAAAGCCATATCGATCAGGCGCGGCTCTGGGAAAGAGCTGCGTGAACAGTGACAAGGGCCCCAAGGCCACGGTCCTCGGACAACAGCGAGGGCCGCCCAGCCCACCTGCGGATCGGATTGCTCGTGGCAGCAGAGAAGCGCCGGGGGTGCTGCCGCCCGCCCGCAGCCAACAACGGCTCCCCTTTCGGCTAGGCAACGGCGGGACTGGACTGGCCCCTGCCAGGCCAGGGGGGGACTCGGCGGCCCCCCCTCCACTTTCCGGCCCAGGGAACCCGGCCGAGCGTGCGAGAAAAAGTGCCACCGGCCCGGTGCCATGGGCCACCAGCTTTTTCCCGGCCTCGCGGTGGTCAGCTTTCCCTTCCGGAAAAAAAAGCTGGGGAACGGCACGACAGAAAAGGCACATGGAGGCACCTTTGCAACAACCCGTGCTAGCCACGGGGGCCGCGAGGCCGGGGACCCGGTGGGGGGGGGAGGGCCGAGGTACGCGCCTCACTACCTCCCCACGACGGACCCACCGGCATCCCACTCGCGCCTTCGTCGCAACGCTTCTCGGTGCCGCGGCTTAGGGCTGCAAGAGAAAAATAAAAAGGCCCTCGGAGGCCTGGCGGGCGCCCCCCCAACTCCGCCCGCCGCAACAAAAAGCAACGGACCTGACGCGGCAAACCTGGCCCTGCCCGGCATAAGCGGCTCAGTCGATCCGGCCACGACCGAGATAGGTGAGGCGCTGCCGCCTCGCCCAGGACCAGTCTGGGGGGGCTCTCCGTCGGGTGCCAGACCCGTAAAAAAAAAAAAAAACTGGGCCAAAAAATTCTGCCCGCCACAACGCGGGTCCCCGGCTTAAGGCCAAGGAAGGGCGACGGCTTCAACAACACAGGCTGGGGACCACCGCCGTCGCCAAGGCAGACCGATGGGCCCAAAACAACAGCAAATGATTCTGGAGCAGAGGCAGTGCTTGGAGAAAACTCTCCCCTGCTTTGTCTGGGCAATCCTTAACCAGTGTCTTACATGGCTCTTGCTGCCAATTTCTTGCTCAACAGTGGGATAGATGAATCTGATTCATGCTAACAATTGTAACTATATTTTAAATATTTTAGAAAATATTTCTTAAAAAGTAAGAGAGGAAAAGGATATGGAATTAGTGTCACAAAACAGATGTTTTCAGATGTTCATGAGGAAACAGGATGCAGGATGTAGTTTGAGATAAGTAACATCCCAAAAGGCAGTAGGCCTCAGGATAATTAAAGAATCGGCCTTGAAATGGACAAAATTGGGATGATTCCAGGTATCGATAAAATAATAAGGCTTCTTTTTGGAATATAATGCTGGCTTCTATAACACAAGACTTGGGGTGCATGTGCAGCTTGTGGGGTTGTTCAAAGGACAGTGATGATGAGGAGAAGCCTTCGTGGGAAGCGACCACCAAAAGCCAAAAGACCCCTTAGAAGCAAGCAGAGCATGCACTGTGCAGTACAGTGACATAGATTTCAAGAATCAAAGATAGGAGGAGATTGACAGAAAATTATTGATGAATATGTATTAGCATCCAGTCTAGAAGTTGTGTTTTGGATCATACTGAAACCTGGAGCTAAAAATTCTTTACCTTTGTATAGGAG
The DNA here is from genome assembly GCF_051311805.1 of Agelaius phoeniceus. Classification (NCBI taxonomy): domain Eukaryota; kingdom Metazoa; phylum Chordata; class Aves; order Passeriformes; family Icteridae; genus Agelaius; species Agelaius phoeniceus. The sequence goes on from NC_135271.1 coordinate 3,023,535, forward strand.
GCAGGGTGAGAAAACCCCCCGGTATCCTGACTGGTTTTGCTTATGCTTTATCCAAATCACTGCCAAATTATTTTGTATCTGCTTGATTATATTTGATTGCATTATTTCATATCAAATTGCTGCTCAATTAAAATTGCTGCTAGATTCTAATGTTGGTTTATTAAATTAGACATATAGGGACCTCATTCATAACAACAGCCCACCTCAGTCACCTACCCGTTGGGACTGTGCTTTCTACTGAGCCAGTCCTGCCAGAAAAGCAGCTTTAAACACACCTCCAAGAAGGCACTGATCCAGATAAAGCACATCCATTCCCCTCTGCCCAGGGCCAGTCCCCTGTACATCTGGCAGCCTGCAAAATCTAACACCCCCTCAGGGTCCAACACATTGTTCCAGCCCAAAGCATAAAGCAATTTCTTTTGTTAAAGCTGAAGTAATTCCTGCAGGTCCTCGGCCTTCCAAGGCCAACGCTGCCACTCCAGAGGGAATCCTGTGACCCTGAGCATTTGATGGTGACCACAGCAAAGCAAGAGGTGGCTCCTTCAGCAGGAGAATGGCACATGGCAATGCTGTGCCTTTGTGTCCCCAGCCTTCCCCCCATTGTTTCAGCAATGGCAGCTACACTTAGGCAGCTTCAGCAGAGCTTATTTGTGTTGCCTGAGTGCAGATCAGGACTCCCAGCCCACCTCTAACAGCAACTTGCAATGACAACAGCACCTGCACACTGAGGTCTTTTGCTGGAGGCAAGCCTGTCACAAGCACACACCCTCTTCAAACTTCCCATCAAACAGAAAGGAGAAGAGCAGGAAAAGGCTACCTTTGGACCAGTCTTCCCCAGCTCTACACATGGGCCAATTCTGGGTAGAAAACTCCTGCCAGTGCTGGCCTTCTTCTTCATGTTGAGAAACTTCTCCCACAGGAACTTAGAGGGAAGCAGCTGAAAGGCAAAAATAAACCAGCTAGAGCCTCAGAGGTGGGCTTGTTCACAAAGGCTTTTCTTCAACAAGTGCCACTGGTGAACCATTTGTGATCGCACGCATTGTCCAGGACAGTCCTGGAAGTCCTGGAAGTTGCTTGCTGAAATACTCAGCACCAATAAATTAACAATACAGAGTGCAATACACATACTCCAACCACATGGCTCTGTCCCATCAGCTTCTCCGTGATTGCATGTGACATGGTTGGGGATTTCTGCTCTTGGGGCATTTCTTTCCTCTTTAGGTTCATTGGATTGAGGCAGTGACCTTTTCAAAGAATGGGGACGAGCTCTCCGAACTGCCCTGACTCCATCCCTGTACAGCACTGAGAACTCACAGCAAGGAGATATCACTGCTGGGTGAGTCCAAGAGAGGCAAGAAAGGAACGTTGTACCAAGATTGAGGAGCACAGGAATGTGTCCAAGTTGTAGTTCTCTCTGGTAATTAGCATTTGTTTTCTCTCTCTGGGCTCACAGACCCCTGCAGAGAAGAAAACAGAGGGATCTCCTGGACAGAGCCTCAGCACTGGGGCATCTTCAGTCAAGTGAGCTCCAGACACCAAGGGAACTTTGTGGCCCTGGCTCCAGGGAGCAGGTAAGAACTGTACAGCCCTCAAGATTCCTACCAATCCAGAGCTTTCAAGAGAAGCCAACTCCTTTGGGAGAGATACCATCAACACATGGTAAACCAAAATCAGGGGACAATTCCCAGCACAGGAAGATTTCCACCATCCTGCAGAACAAAGGTGTGATGGTCTTCACAGGGGTCTTACGATGAGGGAAGAGACGAGGATCTGACTCCATGGTTCAGCAGGCTTGATTTATTATTTTGTGATATATAATTTATTAAAACTACACTAAAAGAATAGAAGAAAGGATTTCATCAGAAGGCTAGCTAAGAATAGAGGAGAAGGAATGATAACAAAGGCTTCTGGCCTGGACTCTCTGTCTGAGCCAGCTGGGCTGTGATTGGCCATTAATTACAAACATCCAACATGGGCCAATCAAAGATCCACCTGTTGCATTCCACAGCAGCAGATAATCATTGTTTACATTTTGTTCCTGAGGCTTCTCAGCTTCTCAGGAGGAAAAATCCTAAGGAAAGGATTTTTCATAAAAGATATCTGGGACACAAAGGTGCTGAGACATTTTCTTCTGGATGTGCTGCAGCAGATAACTTGCTTTGCTGTACACTGTGTCTGCAGGGCTGGATCCGTGCCCACACAGGAGCTGAGAGAGAACAGCTGCTTTGGAAGCTCTTCCAGCTGGGACCAGCCCTGTCTCACAGGGCTTTGGGCAGAGTTTGAGCTTCCTCCCCAACATGCTCAGGTGCCCAAGGGCAGCTTGGTCTTGACACCAGCAGGGGGCTATTTACAAATCACAAATGGGACAGGACTGCTGTGGAACTGCCTTGAGCTGTTTTATTTTCCAGCATCACTCTCATTACATGGTTATGACAATGGGAAGATGCCAGCAGCTCACATCCCAGGCAGCAGACCAAGAACTTAATGTTACAACTTCCTTTATAAGTTTCTTGACCAATCACACAAAGCAAAAGCACATTGACAGTAGTTCTATCCAACCACTATAAGCACACGTACCTTTGGTTTAAACAATGCTTGCTTATTTTGAATACAATACCTGCTTGTAAGCCTTAAAGCACAATGCACAGAGCTCCATTATTAAGCCTTACCCCTCCTAATATCTTGCTAGATAAACTTTTCTGTAGCTTAGGCAGTTATTCTAGACAAGCGTTAATACACAGACCACTGTTCTATTTGTCCTTGCTTTTCTACTTTTTAAATAATTTTTCTGCTGGCCTATCTCATGGCAGCTGCTTAGCTCTAATCACAGTTCTACTGTATCTGAGGCTGCCTTTTGCAGCTTTCCCAAAACCCACTGGTTTTGTACATTCCCACAGTTCCCCCTCTCTGTTCATCTCAAAAGAAACCTTCATAATTGTGTCGTTTATTACTTGCGTTTCGTAGCCTTACTAGAATATTTCTGCTTATTACCTACTGAAAGCATTTTCTTGCTTGCACTAAAGCAGGGGCAGGGAGAGCAGGGACACCGGGACAGTTTGCAGCCTTAACACAGTCCACTGGGTACTTACAGTGAAAGATGTCAGTCTTTCCCTGGACAAAAGACGAGGTGTCGAGGTCTTCTTTGGGAATCCAGAAGCCATTTTGAAGGCAGGATCTCCCAGATGAGTGACAATGCCTCAACAAAACTGGAAGAAGCAACAATGGAACTCTGAAAATCCAGAACCTAATTCATGGCAGATTCAAGGCATATACTGGTGCTAAAAATTTCCTGTGATTTGAAAGTAGCTAAGTGCTTGTTTGGTCTAAGTAGCTAGTATGTTAGGCCTCTAGTTGGACTTTATTTGAACTATAGGGCTGCCTTGTGCAATTCAAAGATGGATCATACTGAAACCTGGAGCTAAAAATCTGAACATTAATAATAGTTAGAACAGAAAGAGCTGCAGCCTTAATATTACTTTAAAATAGCTGGAGTGGATATCCTCTTCTTTTGGCTAAAGCACCCCTGCTCTCTCAGCTGCTCCTCACAGGACTTGGGAGAGACTGGAATGTTATGGCTAATGGCTTAAAAATTGTTATAAAGGACTTTCTGCCCATTGGGACAAAACTGTATAAAGAGGCTGCGACCACCCAAGCCCACCCTTCCCTGAAAATGCCTCTGGACTGGAACTTGGCACTGGGAGTTAAGCTGCCTAAGGGAACTTGAGACAAGACAAAGGTGACACTATTGTCCCATTAGCTCAGGGCTGGGGAGAAGTAAACAAGGCTGCAGAGGAAAACCTATCCACAACAAAGCCAAACCCAGCAGCTGTCCTGAAAATCAGCTCTGTCTGCCTTCAAGGTGGGCAAGTCATAGGCACAGACTCGTCTGCTGAGGCCAGGTTTGCACACAAACCTCCCATCAAAGACCTCCACAGTGCCCCCAGACCCATTCCTGAGGCCTTGCACCAGACGACTGCAGGGCACGCAAAGTAACACAACAGATCTGAAAATCCAGAAGCCAATTGATGGCAGACTCAAAGGACAGACAGATGCTAAAGATTTTAAAGATTATTTGAAAGTAGCAATAGACAGAGTCCAACTTGCCCCACCCCAGGGAGGCACCTGGGAGGTCCCACCTTGCCCAAATCTGCAGGAATCCATTGGAGTCTTACGTTTTGCGAGACCTCACCACAGAGAAGACCAGAAGAGGATTTGATGGTATGCCAATGGGATCCATGGAATGGTGATGTTTTTCACTTCATCTGTCTCTGTCCCTCTCCTTCTTCCCCTTCTTCCCCACCCCCCATCCCCCCCCCCCCCCGCCACCCCCCCGCTTCTTTTTCTTTTCCTTTCTCTCTCTCTTCCTCCTATTTACTGTTACATAAAATCCAGACTATTGATTTTGGCATATGGTCTCATTTGCACCTCCATTCACAGGCCTCTCTCTAATAATTGTAACAACCAGATGATAACAACCCACTGAAACTTGATGAAACTTCAACAGAGCTCGTTCACCTTTAAGCAGTTTAAGCAACCACTAGACGGGAAAAAAAAGTATAGACCAGTACATTTAGAAAATGTTGCATTCCTTCAATGCAGAAAAAAAAAAAAGCACAATCAGTAGAGCATATATTGTTCATCCACTCAGCTGTGCATTGTGGTGGTGTTCACAGGGGTCTTAGGATGAGGGAAGAGATGAGGATCTGACTCTTGATTTATTATTTGATGATATATATTCTATTAAAATTATACTAAAAGAATAGAAGAAAGGATTTCATCAGAAGGCTAGCTAAGAATAGAAAAAGAAAGAATGAATAACAAAAGCTTGTGTCTCAGACAGAGAGTCCAAGCCAGCTGACTGTGAGTGGCCATTAATTAGAAACAACTCTAGGAGACCAATCACAGAGGCACCTGTTGCATTCCACAGCAGCAGATAACCATTGTTTACATTTTGTTCCTGAGCTCTCTCAGCTTCTCAGGAGAAAAAACCCAAAGGATTTTTCATAAAACATGTCTGTGACAGTGCAGAGCACTGAACTGCTGCACCAGCAGACGGGCATTATCCCATCCTGTATTTCCCTTTGGCATTCTCTCTCAGAGTGCAGATGAGACAAAACTAAAAAGTTCAACTTGAGTCAATCTTTACCTCCAAAGGAAATTCAGGAACTTTCTGCAGAGGCCAATGCTCTGCACGCTGATGAACTCCTTGCAGAGGCCAATGCTCTGCACGCTCACGAACTTTGCAGAGGCCAATGCTCCGCGAACAATTCCCCTGGCGAATGGCCCAGTGAAGCCGCCTGCAGGAGCCCAGGCTGCGCACAAGCAGCCAGGGCCGCGTTCTCAGGCAACTGAGGCCGCGCCGCTGTCACAGACGCTGCCGCCGCCTTCGTGGTTTCCAGGCAGCCGCGGAACCCGGCAGCCGCCGCCCTTTCCCGGATCCTGCCCCTCCCGGCCCCGCACGCCCCCCAAGATGCTGCCGGGGCTCGGGGGCTTCGTCTGCCTGGGCTGGGGCTCGGCCTCCCCTGCGGGACAAGGTGAGGGGGGGTCCCCGGGGGTCGTGTCCCCCCGGGAGCGTGGGTGAGTCCCCCATGTGCCCCCCAAGCTGGGGTCACCCCCTTTTCTCTGCCCAGAGCTCCTGAGCCAGCTCCTGCTGCCCCCTGGGAGGGGCTTTGGGGAGCCCCCCGGGGACCCCCTTGAATGCCCATTCCTGGGCACTGGGACCCTTCGCATCTCCTTCCCCAGCTGCAGGACCCCCTGCACCCCCTTATCCTGCCCCGACACCCCCTGCACCCCCTTTCCCGGGTATCCTCCTCTGCCAGCCCCTGGATCCCCCGTTTCCATGAGCCCGGGGACCCCCGGACCCCATTCCCGGCCAGCCCGGGGCACCTCAGCCCCAGGCCTTCCTTTGCCCAGCGAGCGGTGACGTCACTGCAGACTCGGGCCGCCATTGGCAAAGAGCAGCAAAGAGCGGCGCCAATGGCGGGGCCGGAGGCGGCTCAGGGGCCGTGAAGAGCCTTGAGCTGTGAGGGGCCCTGAGGGGCCATGAAGGGCCGTGAGGTGTCACTCTTGCGCCCAGAATGACACAGGAACAGGCAGGAGGCAGTATTGCAGAAAGACTAAAAGAAGGTTGAATTCAAGAGAACCGTGGGGTTTTTATAGAGTGGTACGATATATTCTGGTTGATTGTCTAGTTAAAAAAAACATTCTTTAGACACCGTCCTTGAGAAGAAGAGAAAGACGAAGTAGAAGAACACCACCTGCAGATTGTTTATACTGAAGTTCTCACATTCTTACAACTTGCTAATAATTCTCACCAGCTGCTGTGAGAAACACTTGCTGTTTCTCTCTCTGTGCCATGGCATCCACAGTGAGGGGCTGTGAGGGGTCTTGGGCAACTGTGAGGGAGCCATGAGGGGCCTGTGAGGGGCCATGGGGAACTGTGTGGTGTTATCTTTTTATACTAAAAACGACGTGTACACTATTTACAATAACTTCTCAATACTTATCACGTATGTTAGACAGTGAGTTTTTACTCTAATCTAAAAATGCCAAATTCACTTAAAAGATGGAGGAAGACGGAAAGGAAGGAAGGAAGGAAGGAAGGAAGGAAGGAAGGAAGGAAGGAAGGAAGGAAGGAAGGAAGGAAGGAAGGAAGGAAGGAAGGAAGGAAGGAAGGAAGGAAGGAAGGAAGGAAGGAAGGAAGGAAGGAAGGAAGGAAGGAAGGAAGGAAGGGTGATAAATGAATTCACTGGATTCAAGGATCATACAATTATAAATTCATTATTATTATTATGCAAGCAAGAAGAAGCAAAGTTCAGCGCTGGGCGGCCGGGAGTCTCCGCTCCTCTAGGCTCGCACCGTTCCTATCCCCAAAGTCCACCTTTTATTGCCTTTTTCTCCCAGGTCCAGGGATGACGTGGTCTGTCTTTTGCGCTTGCTCGTTCAGTTGCTAGGGGGTCTTTTTCTGCCTTCTGGTGGTCGTGGGATGAAGGCTCCAAGTCTTCCTCTTTTAACCGCTGAGTGAACTTTTCCCGATAAGGCATATCTATACAGTGGAATTTTCAGAACACTATACGATTCCTGCAAGCCTAAGCAATTCTTGTGAGTTTAGGGATTGTTATTACAGCTCTCCTCTGTGACCTCTTAGGTGAACTTTCCTTTACCATGGAATTCCCAAAGCACTGTACGATTCCTGCAAGCCAAGCAACCATATGTGGCTATACATTTAAGATTCAAGCGGTTTTAGCTATTTAGTTATTGCTTTGATATTGTATAAATATTTAGCTATTGATTTAATTAATGAACACACATATTGCTACTTATTACACTCATCACCACCTTTACTGCGCATGCTCCACCGCTCGTTTTGGTTGTCGCAAAAGTCGTTGGGGGTCGTTGTTTGATGAAGGCCTCTCTTCTTCCTCGATGTCTTTAATTCACCTTTGGGTTACACATGCGCACCCAGCCAGTACAATGTAATCCAAAACTAACATATTAACTACATTTAAGCATCAAAGCAATAAATCTCTTATAGCTGGAATTTTTCTGGGACCCAACCAGATTTTCCCTTCTTTCTGTTAATTTTTAGTAACTGTTATCTCTTGCTTTTTCCTCCTGTCATGGAACATCTGCAGGGAGGGGGGTGGAACCCCTCCACTCCCTTTTTTCTTGGCATTGCAACTTTTAACTGTTTTATTATTATTTCCAAATATTAATTACTGCATCAATATTGATTACTGTTTCAATTTTGTCAGCATGAATCATACCTATTTACCAGAGCTCTGTTCCTCTCTCTTGCAGCCCTTGAAAGCCTGACGGAGGATATGAGCAGTGCTGTGTCAGAGCTGGCATTTCAAACACTGCATGTCCTCCGACCAACAGCCAGTGGGCGATATTCCATCTTCCAGAGGCTGCACGATCAGCTGCGCAGGGCATGGATGACTCGGCCTCGTCTGTCACAGCTCGGCTGGCTGCACTGCTGGAGCTCTGAGGAGAGCTGATCTGGGAGGCTCTCTTTGCTGGGGCAACCTGAGCCAGCGGGGATTTTGAGTTTTCTGTAAGATTTTTCTGTTCTTCCATTCTATTTTTTATTCTATATAAATATAGACTGTGTTATAATACACAGAATCTCAGGAGATTTCTTTGCTGCCCAGGGTCTGTAGGGTAGAGGGGAAGAGGGGGAAAAGGGTGCTTGTGCTCAGCCAGCTGCCCCGGCGTGCAGTGCTGCAGGGAAGATGGCCAGAAGCCCCTTGGCCTTTGGTGGTTCTGCTGAAGCCTTTGTGCTGCCCACAGAGCGGCTGGGCAGGGGCCGGAGCTGCGGGGATCCCTGCCAGAGCGGTGCCTGGAGATGGCCACAAGCCCTGTGCCATGCAGGAAGCGCCCTCTGTGTCCTCCTGCCCGTCTGCTGCTGGCTGCCTTGCCGAGGGCTCCCAGGTGCCTCTGGATGGGGCTGCTCTGGAGCTGCTGTGGGGCTGCGGCGCTGCTGCCGGGCAGCTTGGCCGGGCTGGGGCAGGGCCTGAGGGGCTGGGGCGCTGGCAAGCCCTGAGCAATGGGCTGTCAGAGGCCACAAGCAGCCCCCTGGCAGCCGCCTTCCTCCTGCCAGAGCTGACTGGCAAGACGGATCCCGGGCACTCTGCAACTAACAGCATCAGTGTTGTTGGAAACCCAAATGCAGGGAAATCTCAGACCTTTGGTCTTGTCGGCATAGCTTAGAATTAAACACAGCATTTGAGCTGAGACCTTGGAAAGGGCTTCCAAACTCAGGTGCTAGAAGCGAGAATGCGGATTTCTAGTTTCTAGCAGAGACACGGGGAGGAAAGTTGAAGTGGAGGAAAGTTTTGAGTTTTAGAGTTCAAGATCTAGAAAAAATCAAAGTAGTTTCAATGGTAAACAAGAAGTTTGGGATGCGGTGCTGTAGGTTTGTTGTGTCTGTACTAGAAAGTCCCAGGGACAAATTTTTGCCAATTAACACCTTTAACTGGGAGGATCAATTCCTGTTGTGCTTGTACCAGAGTCTGGGGACAGAGGGGGTTTCCAAGGGCAATCTTGGTCCATGTAGGGCTGAGGCTCTGCAGGCTGCTCCAGCCCCTCTGGGTGCTCAGGAACAGGGGTTGCAGTGCACCCTCATCAGCCCTGGGGCTGCCCAGGGAAGAGCCATGGCTGAGGCTCTGCAGGAGCAGGCAGGCTCAGCCCTGCTCCAATATGGGATCCCATGGCACAGGACACGCTGGGATTTGCCCCTGCAGCTACCAAGTGTGTCCAGAGAAACTGCAGGCAGAGGGTGACCTCAGTCAGTGGGACCCCTCTGTGCACAGGGACCCTCACTCCTGGGCTGGCTGTGCCAGCTCCTCCAGGGACCTCCAGCCCTGGAAACCTGGAGCAAGTGGAAACCACAACTTTGCAAATGCTGCCTGTGCCCAAAGTAAATGCAAAGAGAACTGGGATGTGAAAAAGAAAATTGGTTTATTTCCAGAAGAACAGCAACAATACCGAACACTTTTACAATGTAAGAATATTTGTAACAACAAGAGTCCATGGAACGTATATACATAAGAACCTATCTAGCATAAATATATGAAACGTATTTGCAGAAGACAAAAAAAAAGTCCTAAATCCTATTCCTGAAGAGAACAAACTGTAAAACATATGTACAAAAGGGTGGCATCCCTGTCTGGAATGTCCATCAGTCCTGGACGAAAAGCAAGTGTGCCATGGTCACTCCAATCAGGCACAGAGGGCTCTTCCATGTGCCCCCAGGCTGGCACATGCTGGCACAGCAGGACTTTGCTGCCAGAGCTGAGCCTGGCTGGGTCTGGGCTGGAGCTCGTGTGGCCCAGAGCGAGCACAGGACAGGCTGCGGATGGCACCAGACTCCAGTGCACGGGGTGCCACGTCCCTGAGCAGGGACCAGCCCAGCTCCAGCCTGGCAGCAGGGGACCCACTCTGCCTGTGGGGACCACATGCCTGTCCTGCTGCTGGCATTGGTCTTCATGCCAAGATCACAGCCTCTTCCTTATCTTTTTAATCGATGTCCATGTCTTCAATGTACTCTTCCATTTCCACTTCCATCTCCTCTTCCACATCCACATCCACTTCCATTTCTTCTTCCCCATCCATATCCACCTCCATCTCTTCCTCTCCAGTCTCTTCCTCCATTTCCACGTCGTCCTTTGGATGAGTCTGGATATCCACCTCCATCTCTTCCTCTCTGTCTGTGACAGCCTGCAGAGGTGGCAAAACCTCAGAGTGGGGTCCCTGTCCCACAGAGCTGCACCCCACCTGGGCAGCTGGCGGTGTCCCCCTCCATGGAATGGCACCGTACCTTCCTCAGGACAAACATGAGCATCCTGCAGCGATGGATGACAAAATCCAGGCACTGGGGAACTCTCAGGACTGATGGAGGGAGCAGGTGACAAGAAGGGTGACAGGGGTGGACAGGAGCAGAGTGCAGCGTGGGCTGACACAAGGGCCAGTGGTTGAGTTGTGCTCTTTGCTGGGTGCTGGCAGTTCCACCTGGAACGGGGGATGTGACATCACAGTTCCCAGGAGCCCAGGGCCAACTGAAGTGGGCAGCGGGGATCCCTGGATGGTTGGGCTTGGAAGGGACCCTGAAGATCATCTTGTTCCAAGCTGAGCAATCTTCCCCCAGGCCTTGGGGGAGCCCTGTTGCCAAGGATGGGGCACCCACAGCCTCTGTGCCCAGCCTGGGCCGGTGCCTCACCACCCTCAGTGTAAAACAGCAGCTCCCTTAGATCCAGCTTCAATCAGCCTCCTGCACTTGAAAGCCATCCCCCTTGTCCTGTCAGCAGAGGCCCTGTTGAACACTCTGTCCCCTTCTTTCCTGTGGGACCCTTCCAGTCCTGCACAGCCACAGTGAGGCCTCCCAGGCTCTTTCCAAGCTGAGCATCCCCAGCCCCAGCTGGACAGCAGTCAGTCAGATCAGGGGGTGTCAAGGCTGAAGGGTAGCAAATAGTATCAGGAACTATGGAGAGATGGAAGCTTTAGACCAAGGTTTGCCTCTAAATTGTACAAAATTATTAACAGTGGAGGGAAAAGTGGTGGGACACTTGTTCTTTCTAAATGGTGAATTTTATTTTATTTTTTTCTTCTTTTCTGTCATGCTGACCCAGGTTTTTCTGTTGGAAAGGAAGCTTGGCACAATGTCCACTGTCTTCTCCATTTCTGAAACACCAAGCAGAGTCTGGACAGGCTGATGATGCAGAGTAAAACCTGCAAATATACTGGTGATCCTGAGCCTGGGGGTGCAGCTAAACCCAGGCAAAAGGAATTTCTGGAAAGTTGAACCTGGTTTCCATTTTCTGCAGTTTGGCTATGCCAACTTAACCAGTCATTTATAAAAAAGCAAATAAAAAGCTCAAACCAAAACAGACAAAACCCCAAATAAACAAACCCATGCAAACCAATCAAACAGATAAAAAACCCCAAATAAAACCAAAGGCAATGAGGAGTTAGTATTAGTTGTGAGGATATCACAGCAGGCAAATGGCTGCTTCCCACAGGATCACCATAAAAAGCCACATCTAACAGCTGCTCCAAAATAGACCCAACAGGAGAAAAATAAAAAGTGATCCATGGCAACTTTGGGGGCAGCTCCACATGAAGGTGAAGGATGAGCCCTGCTACAGATCCAGCATTCCCCACCCTCCAGGCTGCTGTTTGCTCCTGATGAAAGACCCTTGCAGGACTGTGGCCCCTCTCAGTGCAGTGTAAATCATTGCCACAGCTCTCAGCTGAGCCACTGGCATTGCCAGAGCAAGATCCAGGCACCATCCTGAGCATCTGTGGAAGCTCCTGAGCATCTTCATGCCTGGAACCACAAAACACCTCAGGCTCTCCCTGGACTGGCTTTTCAGGGGAGGTTTCCATATCCCTGGGAGATCTGTTCATCCCTCAACATGTCTGACTTTGTGTACAATGATGCATTTGGGTTCCTCCCTTGCTCCTGTGTGCCAGTGAGAAACCATCCATGTGAATGGAGGATGTTGTAAACAGGAACATTTATTCCTGGATTGCCATTTTGCTTCACTGTCACTCAGCTGAACATTGTCCTTATCTGCGGTAACCGTGACTTTAAAAATCCCGCCTGCGCCGCCGTTCCCGCCTGCCAGCCGACGGAGCCGGGGGAGGGGTGCGCGGTTTCGCGGCTCGGTGCGCGGGAGCCGCTCCGTCGGCAGGGACGCGCTGGATCGGCATTCAGCTCTGCCAGAGGCGGATAAAAAGGCACGGCACCTGTAATAAGTAGCAATACGTTTGTTCATTAATTTAATCAATAGCTAAATAATTATACAATATCAAAGCAATAACTAAATAGCTAAAAACGCTTGATTTTAAATGTATAGCCACATATGGTTCACATATCCTTGCTTGGCTTGCAGGAATCGTACAGTGCTTTGGGAATTCCATGGTAAAGAAAAGTTCACCTAAGAGGTCACAGAGGAGAGCTGTAATAACAATCCCTAAACTCACAAGAATTGCTTAGGCTTGCAGGAATCGTATAGTGTTCTGAAAATTCCACTGTATAGGTATGCCTTATTAGGAAAAGTTCACTCAGCGGTTAAAAGAGGAAGACTTGGAGCCTTCATCCCACGACCACCAGAAGGCAGAAAAAGACCCCCTAGCAACTGAACGAGCAAGCACAAAAGACAGACCACATCATCCCTGGACCCGGGAGAAAAAGGCAATAAAAGGTGGACTTTGGGGATAGGAACGGTGCGAGCCTAGAGGAGCGGAGACTCCTGGCCGCCCAGCGCTGAACATTGCTTCTTCTTGCTTGCATAATAATAATAACAATAAATTTATAATTGTATGATCCTTGAATCCAGTGAATTCATTTATCACAATTTGGTGCCGTGACTCGGATCCAGAAAATGGGGTTGGTTTGAGAATCCTGGGGGGGCGCCCCGCCACCTGGTGGCCCTGGCCTTCTCACCTGACCCCTCATTTGGACTGACGAACCTAAATTCAAGAATAAGCAAGGAAAACACCGGTAACCCTGTAAACTTTGTGCATGAAGATCCGAGCAACGACGCAGGACGTGTGAGTATACGAGGTGAACCGCTCGGTTGGGGTTGGGATCCCGGGGCACGGTGAATGAGACGTCCACCTGTGGACGATGTGAGAGGGACCCTCTAGTAGTGCGGTTCTCGTAGCCCGCGAGGGAGCGAGCCATGACCGAGGGGTTTTGTGTGTGTGTGTGTGTGGAGGTGCCTTGGAAGATGGGGCAGAAGAAAAGCAAGCCTTCTGATGCCATGGGGGAGGGTCCCCAGTTACCCCCAATACCTAAGGACAGTGCGTTCGGATTAATGATTAAGTATTGGGATGACTTTCCCTCCAGAAAGGGGAAGGATAAGGCAAAAATGATAAATTATTGTATGGTAGTGTGGGGAGGCAAGAATCTGGATTCAGGAAGTATATACTGGCCCATTTTCGGATCCTTTGAGGATTGGGTCTGTCAAGCCCTGAACATTTATGTGAATTCTAAAGAGCCAGTGAACTCGGAGGAGAGTGCATATGCTAAATTATGGTTGGTAGAAAGCAAACAGCTAGGTTGTTCCCCCTTAAGGGAAGTCAAGGGGAGGAGGAAAAAAAGAAAAAGTCTCGACTGGAGGAATATGTTCCTATTTATCCTCCCCCGTATATAACACCAGCTCCCCCTGAACCCTCCCTAAACGCATTCCCGGCATCAGCTCCTAATAGACAGCAGGTCACGGACTCCCTGGATTGCAGGAGGCATACTTGGAGTCAGATGAGAACAGGAAATGAGGAAGGAGAGAGCAGTGGGTTGTTCCCTCTCAGAGAAATAGCATTAGGAGGACCTCAATCTGGGATGGGGTTTGTCACTGTTCCCTTGAACTCAGGAGATGTCCGTGAGTTTAAGAAAGAGATGGGAAAATTATTAGAAGACCCTATAGGAGTAGCAGAAAGAGTGGATCAGTTCCTAGGGCCAAACATACATACTTGGGTGGAGATGCAATCGATTCTAGGAATCCTATTTACAACAGAGGAGAGAGGGATGATTAGAAGGGCAGGAATGAGGATTTGGGACACCCAACATGTTCAAGGTCCCGCGGCTGATGTGAAATGGCCCTTGCAAAATCCCAACTGGAACAATCAGGACCCCAACCATCGTGGTCATATGCAAGATTTAAGAACCATCATAATCCAGGGCATACAAGAGGCTGTGCCCCGGGGACAAAATATAAGCAAGGCATTCAAAGAGTGCCAAGCAAAAGATGAGACCCCCACTGAATGGTTGGAAAGATTAAGGAAGAGTTTTCAGTTATACTCAGGGGTGGACCCAGAGACGCCAATGGGGCAAGCAGTCCTTAAAACACAGTTTGTAGCCAAATCATGGGAGGATTTTCGAAAGAAATTAGAAAAGTTAAAGGATTGGCAGGACAGAGGACTTGATGAATTGCTCAGGGAGGCTCAGAAGGTATATGTTAGACAGGAGGATGAGGCACACAAAAGACAAGTTCGGATGATGGTGGCGACAGTCAAGGAGGGACAACAAAACAACCTTCCAGCACGAGAAAGAAATGGCATGAGGAGAGGTCCCCGGGATTTAGGAGGACCCCCAACTGGAGGGCGAGAAGGAACAGTGTGCTACTATTGTGGTGGAAAAGGACACATGAAGAGGGAATGCCGAAAGAGGCTTAGGGATGAGAAAACGTTCAAAGAGGATTAGGGGGGTCAAGGGCTCTATCTATTGGGGACGCAAATGTCATCGGAGCCCTTGGTAAAACTTAAGGTGGGTCCCCAGCAAACCCCCATATCCTTCCTTGTAGATACAGGGGCTGAGAGATCAACAGTTCAATCTTTGCCCCCGGGATGTAAGATTTCACCTTCCACACTACAGGTTATTGGGGCAAAAGGAGAACCCTTCAAGGTTCCTGTAATTAAAGATGTTTTAATAGAATCAGAGAAGAAAATAGGGGTAGGATCACTGCTACTGGTCCCTGAAGCTGATTACAATTTATTAGGAAGAGATTTAATGGTGGAATTAGGGATAAACATAACTATTGAAGAAAAACAGCTGAAAGTCAGGTTGTGCCCCTTACGGGTCACTGACAAAGAGAAAATCAACCCAGAAGTCTGGTATACCCCTGATACAGCAGGAAGATTGAATATAGAGCCCTTCACAGTCAACATTCAAAGCCCAGAAATCCCAGTAAGGATAAAACAATATCCCATGTCAGATGAGGGGCGAAGGGGACTAAAACCAGAGGGAGAACGGTTAATACAACAAGGGCTCTCGGAACCTTGCATGTCTCCCTTCAACAGCCCCATCTTACCTGTAAAGAAACCAGACGGAAAATACCGATTAGTACATGATCTAAGGGAAATAAATAAGAGAAGAATTGCCCGGTTCCCTGTAGTAGCAAACCCCCACACATTGCTCAGTCAATTGAAACCAGATGATCACTGGTATAGTGTTATAGATTTGAAAGACACCTTTTGGGCATGCCCCTTGAAAGAAGAATGTAGAGATTATTTTGCATTTGAATGGGAAGATCCCGATACCCACCGAAAGCAACAACTAAGGTGGACAGTGCTCCCACAGGGATTCACAGAATCCCCAAATTTGTTTGGGCAGGCACTAGAGCAAATAATGAAATCCTATACCCCAAACCAAGGAATAACCATTGTTCAATATGTAGATGACCTTTTAATTGCTGGAAAAAGCGAGGAATCAGTTAGAGAAGAAAGCTTTGAGCTTCTGAACTTTTTAAGCATCCAGGGGCTGAAGGTGTCCAAAAGTAAATTGCAATTCGTAGAAGAAGAAGTGAAGTACCTAGGACACCGACTTAGTAAAGGAACTAAAACACTAGACCCAGGGAGGGTTAAGGGAATCCTCTCCCTTCCTCCCCCAAGAAATACGAGACAAATCAGGCAGCTATTGGGTCTTGTAGGATACTGCAGACAATGGATTGAAAACTTTAGTGGTAAAGTAAAATTTTTGTTTGAAAAACTAACTGCTGAATGTTTGATGAAATGGACTGAGAAGGATGATGAATCATTAGAACAATTAAAAGAGGAATTGGCTAATGCCCCGGTGCTAAGCCTCCCGGATGTTAGGAGACCCTTTTATTTGTTTGTTAACACTGAGGCAGGAGTAGCATTTGGGGTACTGGCTCAGGACTGGGCCGGCAGTCGAAAACCAGTAGCATTTATTTCTAAAATACTAGACCCCGTAAGTAGAGGATGGCCAACATGTTTGCAGATTATAGTGGCAACAGCCCTCTTAGTGGAAGAAGCTCTCAAAATTACCTATGGAGGAGAACTGAAAGTCTTTACCCCCCATAACATACGGGCAGTATTGCAACAAAAGGCAGAAAAATGGATAACAGACTCAAGACTTTTGAAATACGAGGGCATTTTACTGTCATCCCCTCGGTTGATACTTGAAACCACCTCTCTGCAAAACCCCGCTGAATTCTTGTTTGGAGATCCACAGGAGGATTTAACTCATGACTGCCTACATAGCATAGAAAAACAAACAAATATTAGGCCGGACCTCAAAGAGGAAGAACTGGAAGAGGGAGAAAAGTTATTTGTGGATGGGTCTTCTAGAGTTGTTGAGGGAAAGCGGATCTCTGGATATGCGATTGTAGGAGGTGAAAATTTGGAAATAATAGAATCCGGACCTTTGAGTCCTAGTTGGTCAGCCCAGGCCTGTGAGCTGTATGCAGTATTGCAGGCTCTAAAATTCTTGGAAGCTGAGGTTGGGACCATCTACACAGACTCAAAATACGCCTTTGGAGTGGTACATACCTTTGGGAAAATTTGGGAAGAAAGAGGGTTAATAAACTCCCGAGGAAGAGAATTAATACATCAGGAACGAATTACTCAGGTACTACAAGCTTTAAGAGGCCCAAAGAAAATAGCAATAGTACATGTTAAAGGACATCAAAAGGGTCTCTCCCATTTGATCAGAGGAAACAACACAGCAGACAGAGAGGCAAAGGAAGCTGCTCTCAGAAAATTCCAGGATCAGGGGATAAGGAGAACCCGAGATGATGAGAAAGTTCGAGTCCTGAGCTTCACAGCCCAGGAAAAGGAGAAATTAGACAAAATGGGAATAAAAGAGAATGGGGGTATTCGAAAATTGCCAGACGATAGGGAGGTACTGCCAAAATCTATAGCCCGAAGAATAGTGCAGCAGCTGCATGACCAGACTCATTGGGGAACCCAAGCCTTAGTAGATCAGTTTACTATTAAGTACATGTGTATAGGAATTTACGAGATAGCAAAACAAGTAGTTAGGGGACGTATAACATGCCAAAGAGTTAACAGACATCAGGCTCGAGAAAGGATTCCAGGAGGAAGGGAATTAGCACACCGACCTTTTTCACACGTACAAATAGATTTCACTGAGCTACCGAAAGTAGGGAGATACAAGTACTTATTGGTACTGGTAGATCATCTAACCCACTTTGTAGAAGCATATCCTACATCATGGGCTACTGCAAATGTGGTGATTAAAACCCTGCTGGAAGAAATAATCCCTAGCTATGGACTAGTAGAAATATTAGACTCTGATAGAGGTCCCCATTTTGCAAACAAAGTACTGAGAGGTAACCAGGGCCTTTGGCACTAAATGGCAATATCACACCCCTTGGCACCCTCAAAGCTCAGGGAGGATGGAAAGGGCAAATGGAGAAATCAAGAAGCAACTCACCAAGCTCATGGTAGAAACTAAAATGTCTTGGGTCAGATGTTTACCCATGGCATTGCTAAACATTAGAACCCAACCTAGGACGGATGTGGGAATCTCTTCTTTTGAAATGCTTTATGGAATGCCTTACGACTTAGAACTTCCGGGGAACCATCCTTGCATCCAAGATAGTCAAATTCAGGGTTACATACAACAGTTAATGGAGGGAGGAATTAAGACGAAAAGGGCTATTGGTACAAAGACCCCCTTTGGATATAATAATGCATAAGCTTAAACCCGGAGATAGGGTCCTAATTAAGACTTGGAAAGAGACATCCCTAACACCCCACTGGGAAGGTCCCTATGTTGTCCTGTTTACCACAGAAACAGCCGTCCCAACTGCTGAAAAAGGCTGGACACGTGCCAGTCAAGTGAAAGGACCCATCCCTGCAGACACCCCTTGGGAGGTGACCAGTCGCCCTGGAGATCTACGGCCAACCCTTCGGAAGGCACAGGAACCTGCGCCAGCTGGGAACGTGAATGACTGAATTAGGGGACAGAGAACTACACCGATTGAGACTCTTGGTAAGAAAACCCCTACAGGAACTGGAACAGGAGTTCAAGTGCCCTCTGCCATGGAAAACCTGGAATGAACTGACGCTTGCTCTTTCAGTAGTGGCTGAAGTGAGGAGAGAATTATTAAATTACACCGAGTGTCTTAAATGTCAGGAATCTTCTTGTCAGGCATGGGTAAAAATCTTTTGCAGGGCTGTAAAGACAAATGGTGGATTCTCCAGTCACATTTGGTGGGGAGCACATGGTGTCTTACTTGTGATTGGGATTGGAGAAGAGCAAATCCATTAAGGGCCGCAAGAGAATTTATAAGGATCCCTGGAGAGCGGGAGATCCCTGACAGAGAAGCAGTGTCACTAGTTGAAAATCTAGAACAGAGAAGAGATTGGGCCCTGGCATGGGAATTCCAACACCAATTGCATAGGATCACACGCCAAAACCAGACAGTCATATTAACTACCTTGTGTAAGAAGGGAATCCATGTTCCTCTGGGGTGGCAAGTGAGGCCTGACGAGTGGAATAGCACGATTCGTCGCTATTCCCGAGTCTCTAAACAACAAAAATGTAGAGAACGTAGGGAAGAACGATGTAACTCTAGGAAGACAGGAGAAAGGGAATAAAAAGGCAGAGGGTGGACCCTAAGTAGGTGTGGGACTCAGGCCCTGTAAAGCTCGCTAGGGACGGCAGAGAGTCTGTCATAAAATCAAAGAAATCCTTTACAGGAGACCCTTTGCCTGGAGGCCTGACAGCCTGCCCTTAGGAGTGGGGGCAGGAGTTAAGGAGATAGCCCAAATAATGCACCCCTGAAGACTACCCCTGCTGCCGAGAAGATAATGATCCCTGCAGAGCGACGCACCCGGGCTGGCAGGCGAGGCAGAGAGGTGAGGAGTAGTGGGGGAGAGCAACGGAGCACAGGAACAGGAACGGAGCACAGGAAAGCCCCAGGTAAAAGAGATATGAGTACAAAAGGAGAAAGAAATTTGTTGCTAGGACCCTGCCCTGCTTGGCAAGCTACCTTAATTATTATAACCCTGAGCCTCCCGGCTGCCTGGGGAAACCCTTATCAGCTTTACAAAGAGAACATGATCCCCCTAAATAAAGGGACCCTGACCCCTGACTGGTCTCAGGCCTTTTTGCAATCTACTGGATCTATGGGGAATACCACAGGTTTAAGTTTACTAACATTAGTACTGCATGACAGTCTGCCGTACGCTAGACACGAATGGAAGAAGCAGAAAACCTGGCAACTTCGAGGAGTAGTGGGAGAACAAATTAATATTGGATGTCGAATGGTTAATGGGTCTGACTATACTAACGTGATTGCAATCAGTGTTTCCATGGGTCAGGAGGATAAACAAATAGCAGATTGTGCATACCCAATCACACAAGACTGCTGGCAAAACTTCACATTAACTCACACGGCAGAGGTAGTCTGTCTCTGGTCGAAAGATACACAGGGCCTTTCTTTTAAATTTATAACAGATACTAAAACGCACTCTACCACTGCTGAACCTCATAATATCATCACTCCATCTGTACCACCAGTCATACTCACCCCAAAAATTTTCAGAATTGGACCTTATATAATCAGGAAAACTGGTCAACAACAAATATTATTCAATCCAGCATGGTCTCTCAAACAGGTCAAACTGCTGATGCAGACCAATGTTTCAGACATCCAGCCAGCTTGTTCTCCGTTTTTGTAAACATCCTTTGAAGGCTGGAGCATTTGGCTGCGGAAACGCAGCTCTTTTAAACCAAGGAAACTTAGAGATGTGACCGGTGTTCTAGGTACAGGATTGGGAATCCTGAATAGCATTGATTCGGAAGTACTAATGAACAAATTGGCTGCTACGACTAGAGATCTGTCCAAATTACAGCAACCACTGAAGTCATTTCTGTTAGCCTTGGGGACACACCAGTGGATGCTGTCAAACATTTTGCCAAAGTGGGAAAGAGTAAATGTGAACGATCACAAATTGGTGATTGATGCACTCAGTGCTGCACCAAATAATGTTTCCTTAGCCCTCAGCTGTATCCAGGCACAATTGTGGATGCAGTCAGTTTCTGCCTCGATTATAAGAGAGGGCGAGGAAGGCACTTTCCCCACAGAAATTCGGAAAATAATCTGGGACAATGCCAACGATTTTGAAAGAGAATTCCAATCCTGGTGGAAACTGGTGAATTTACCTAGAATGCTATTTCAAATACAGCTACTGCTTTTGTCTTGACCATACACAATGCCTCTGTACATCTAGTTTTTCCTGGTATTGCATTAGGAATAAACCATGACGGAGCTGTCCTCTATCCTATAGAACATAGGGGATGGGCCCGTCAGTTTGATGACAAATGGCAAACTGTTGATTTGGAATCTTGCATTATCTGAGAACAACTGGGGTTCATCTATGAAGGCAATGGAATTATAGCTCAAGATATCTGTTTAGACACGGAGCAAAACATTTGTCATTTTGAGATTCGTCCTAACGAGACTTCTAAAACAGTTCTTACATACATAGGCAATGGATGTGCGTGTTTTAGAACTATTTGTGATTCTGTGCTTGTAGATGATATTGTGGTGGATACAAAGAATCACTCAAACCTCTGTGCTTGTAACTTCACTAAGATTACAGGGTGTGATATCACTTATGAAGCTAAAGTCACCTCTCACCACCTATTACAATCCAACTACACACTGCTTCACAAGCTAATGCCCACTCCGATTGGGATGAACTTCACTCTAGTGAGACAACTGATGCTCCATCAAGACCTGATCCAAATCCTCGAGAGAATCAAGGAAAGCGGACAGAAAACCCTAGTGCCTGTTCATCATGACATAGGAAAAATACACCGGGTTATAGAGAGGGTAAAGCAAGATGGCGAGCACAGGTGGTGGGATACCCTGTTCGGGTGGTCTCCTACTACCACAGGTGTCCTAAACAGTATATGCCATCCCATTGTTGTTCTTTTGATTCTGATTGTGCTTGGTTTTATTTTGTCAGCAGTTCTATTCGTTATGAATTGGAATATGATGAAAAAGCTAAGGAAATTAGCATCTAAAATTAGTGCACATCACTTAACTGATGAGGAAACTGAGTTAACGCTTGCTAGGAAGGAACTAAAAAGATGTCATGAACAAAATTGGTAAAAAACAAAATGGGGGATTGTAATAAGTAGCAATACGTTTGTTCATTAATTTAATCAATAGCTAAATAATTATACAATATCAAAGCAATAACTAAATAGCTAAAACCGCTTGATTTTAAATGTATAGCCACATATGGTTCACATATGGTTGCTTGGCTTGCAGGAATCGTACAGTGCTTTGGGAATTCCATGGTAAAGAAAAGTTCACCTAAGAGGTCACAGAGGAGAGCTGTAATAACAATCCCTAAACTCACAAGAATTGCTTAGGCTTGCAGGAATCATATAGTGTTCTGAAAATTCCACTCTATAGGTATGCCTTATCGGGAAAAGTTCACTCAGCGGTTAAAAGAGGAAGACTTGGAGCCTTCATCCCACGACCACCAGAAGGCAGAAAAAGACCCCCTAGCCACTGAACGTGCAAGCACAAAAGACAGACCACGTCATCCCTGGACCCGGGAGAAAAAGGCAATAAAAGGTGGACTTTGGGGATAGGAACGGTGCGAGCCTAGAGGAGCGGAGCCTCCCGGCCGCCCAGCACTGAACTTTGCTTATTCTTGCTTACATAATAATAATAATAATAAATTTATAATTGTATGATCCTTGAATCCAGTGAATTCATTTATCACCCTTCCTTCCTTCCTTCCTTCCTTCCTTCCTTCCTTCCTTCCTTCCTTCCTTCCTTCCTTCCTTCCTTCCTTCCTTCCTTCCTTCCTTCCTTCCTTCCTTCCTTCCTTCCTTCCTTCCTTCCTTCCTTCCTTCCTTCCTTCCTTCCTCCCTCCCTCCCTCCCTCCCTCCCTCCCTCCCTCCCTCCCTCCATCTTTTAAGTGATGTCGGCATTTTTAGATTAGAGTAAAAACTCACTGTCTAACATAGGTGATAAGTATTGAGAAGTTATTGTAAATAGTGTACACGTAGTTTTTAGTATAAAAAGATAACACCACACAGCTCGCCATGGTCCCTCACAGGCCCCTCATGGCTCCCTCACAGTTGCCCAAGAGCCCTCACAGCCCCTCACTGTGGATGCCATGGCACAGAGAGAGAGAAACAGCAAGTGTTTCTCACAGCAGCTTGTAAGAATTATTAGCAAGTTGTAAGAATGTGAGAACTTAAGTATAAACAATCTGCAGGTGGTGTTCTTCTGCTTCATCTTTCTCTTCTTCTCAAGGACGGTGTCTAAAGAATGTTTTTGTTAACTGGCCAATCAAACAGAATATATCGTATCACTCTATAAAAACCACACGGTTCTCTTGAATTCAACCTTCTTTTAGTCTTTCTGCAATACTGCCTCCTGCCTGTTCCTGTGTCATTCTCGGCGCAAGAGTGACACCTCACGGCCCTTCATGGCCCCTCAGGGCCCCTCACAGCTCAAGGCTCTTCACGGCCCCTGAGCCGCCCTCGGCCCCTCCATTGGCGCCGCTCTTTGCTGCTGGCCAATGGCGGCCCGAGTCTGCAGTGACGTCACCGGTCGCCGGGCAAAGGAAGGCCTGGGGCTGAGGTGCCCCGGGCTGGCCGGGAATGGGGTCCGGTGGTCCCCGGGCTCATGGAAACGGGGGATCCAGGGGCTGGCAGAGGAGGATACCCGGGAAAGGGGGTGCAGGGGGTGTCGGGGCAGGATAAGGAGGTGCAGGGGGTCCTGCAGCTGGGGAAGGAGATGCGAAGGGTCCCAGTGCCCAGGAATGGGCATTCAAGGGGGTCCCCGGGGGGCTCCCCAAAGCCCCTCCCAGGGGGCAGCAGGAGCTGGCTCAGGAGCTCTGGGCAGAGAAAAGGGGGTGACCCCGGCTTGGGGGGGACATGGGGGACTCACCCACGCTCCCGGGGGGACACGACCCCCGGGGACCCCCCTTCACCTTGTCCCGCAGGGGAGGCCGAGCCCCAGCCCAGGCAGACGAAGCCCCCGAGCCCCGGCAGCATCTTGGGGGGCGTGCGGGGCCGGGAGGGGCAGGATCCGGGAAAGGGCGGCGGCTGCCGGGTTCCGCGGCTGCCTGGAAACCACGAAGGCGGCGGCAGCGTCTGTGACAGCGGCGCGGCCTCAGTTGCCTGAGAACGCGGCCCTGGCTGCTTGTGCGCAGCCTGGGCTCCTGCAGGCGGCTTCACCGGGCCATTCGCCAGGGGAATTGTTCGCGGAGCATTGGCCTCTGCAAAGTTCGTGAGCGTGCAGAGCATTGGCCTCTGCAAGGAGTTCATCAGCGTGCAGAGCATTGGCCTCTGCAGAAAGTTCCTGAATTTCCTTTGAAGGTAAAGATTGACTCAAGTTGAACTTTTTGGTTTTGTCTCATCTGCACTCTGAGAGAGAATGCCAAAGGGAAATACAGGATGGGATAATGCCCGTCTGCTGGTGCAGCAGTTCAGTGGCCTGCACTGTCACAGACATGTTTTATGAAAAATCCTTTGGGTTTTTTCTCCTGAGAAGCTGAGAGAGCTCAGGAACAAAATGTAAACAATGGTTATCTGCTGCTGTGGAATGCAACAGGTGCATGTGTGATTGGTCTCCTAGAGTTGTTTCTAATTAATGGCCACTCACAGTCAGCTGGCTTGGACTCTCTGTCTGAGACACAAGCTTTTGTTATTCATTCTTTCTTTTTCTATTCTTAGCTAGCCTTCTGATGAAATCCTTTCTTCTATTCTTTTAGTATCATTTTAATAGAATACATATCATAAAATAATAAATCAAGAGTCAGATCCTCATCTCTTCCCTCATCCTAAGACCCCTGTGAACACCACCACAATGCACAGCTTAGTGGATGAACAATATATGCTCTACTGATTGTCCTTTTTTGTTTTGCACTGAAGGAATGCAACATTTTCTAAATGTACTGGTCTTTTTTTTCCCGTCTAGTGGTTGCTTAAAGTGCTGAAAGGTGAATGAGGTCTGTTCAAGTTTCATCAAGTTTCAGTGGGTTGTTATCATCTGGTTATTACAATTATTAGAGAGAGGCCTGTGAATGGAGGTGCAAATGAGACCATATGCCAAAATCAATAGTCTGGATTTTATGTTACAGTAAATAGGAGGAAGAGAGAGAGAAAGGAAAAGAAAAAGAAGCGGGGGGGTGGCGGGGGGGGGGGGGGGATGGGGGGTGGGGAAGAAGGGGAAGAAGGAGAGGGACAGAGACAGATGAAGTGAAAAACATCACCATTCCATAGATCCCATTGGCATACCATCAAATCCTCTTCTGGTCTTCTCTGTGGTGAGGTCTCCCAAAACGTAAGACTCCAATGGATTCCTGCAGATTTGAGCAAGGTGGGACCTCCCAGGTGCCTCCCTGGGGTGGGGCAAGTTGGACTCTGTCTATTGCTACTTTCAAATAATATAAAATCTTTAGCATCTGTCTGTCCTTTGAGTCTGCCATCAATTGGCTTCTGGATTTTCAGATCTGTTGTGTTACTTTGTGTGCCCTGCAGTCGTCTGGTGCAAGGCCTCAGGAATGGGTCTGGGGGCACTGTGGAGGTCTTTGATGGGAGGTTTGTGTGTAAACCTGGCCTCAGCAGACGAGTCTGTGCCTATGACTTGCCCACCTTGAAGGCAGACAGAGCTGATTTTCAGGACAGCTGCTGGGTTTGGCTTTGTTGTGGATAGGTTTTTCTCTGCAGCCTTGTTTACTTCTCCCCAGCCCTGAGCTAATGGGACAATAGTGTCGCCTTTGTCTTGTCTCAAGTTCCCTTCGGCAGCTTAACTCACAGTGCCAAGTTCCAGTCCAGAGGCATTTTCAGGGAAGGGTGGGCTTGGGTGGTTGCAGCCTCTTTATACAGTTTTGTCCCAATGGGCAGAAAGTCCTTTATAACAACTTTTAAGCCATTAGCCATAACATTCCAGTCTCTCCCAAGTCCTGTGAGGAGCAGCTGAGAGAGCAGGGGTGCTTTAGCCAAAAGAAGAGGACGTCCACTCCAGCTATTTAAAAGTAATATTTAAACTGCAGCTTTGTCTGTTCTAACTATTCTTAATGTTCAGATTTTTAGCTCCAGGTTTCAGTATGATCCATCTTTGAATTGCACAAGGCAGCCCTATAGTTCAAATAAAGTCCAACTAGAGGCCTAACATACTAGCTACTTACACCAAACAAGCACTTAGCTGCTTTCAAATCATAGAAAATTTTTAGCACCAGTATATGCCTTGAATCTGCCATGAATTGGGTTCTGGATTTTCAGAGTTCCATTGTTGCTTCTTCCAGTTTTGTTGAGGCATTGTCACTCATCTGGGAGATCCTGCCTTCAAAATGGCTTCTGGATTCCCAAAGAACACCTCGATACCTCGTCTTTTGTCCAGAGAAAGACTGACATCTTTCACTGTAAGTACCCACTGGGCTGTGTTAAGGCTGCAAACTGCCCTGGTGTCCCTGCTCTCCCTGCCCCTGCTTTAGTGCAAGCAAGAAAATGCTTTAAGTAGGTAATAAGCTGAAATATTCTAGTAAGGCTACGAAACACAAGTAATAAACAACACAATTATGAAGGTTTCTTTTTAGGTGAAGAGAGAGGGGGAATTGTGGGAATCCACAAAACCAGAGGGTTTTGGGAAAGCTGCAAAAGGCAGCCTCAGATACAGTAGAACTGTGATTAGAGCTAGGCAGCTGATATGAGATAGGTCAGCAGAAAAATTATTTAAAAAGTAGAAAAGCAAGGACAAATAGAACAATGGTCTGTGTATTAACGCTTGTCTAGAATAACTCCCTAAGCCACAGAAAAGTTTATCTAGCAAGAGATTAGGAGGGGTAAGGCTTAATAATGGAGCTCTGTGCATTGTGCTTTAAGGCTTACAAGCAGGTATTGTATTCAAAATAAGCAAGCATTGTTTTAACCAAAGGTACGTGTGTTTATAGTGGTTGGATAGAACTACTGTCAATGTGCTTTTGCTTTGTGTGATTGGTCAAGAAACTTATAAAGGAAGTTGTAACATTAAGTTCTTGGTCTGCTGCCTGGGATGTGAGCTGCTGGCATCTTCCCATTGTCATAACCATGTAATGAGAGTGATGCTGGAAAATAAAACAGCTCAAGGCAGTTCCACAGCAGTCCTGTCCCGTTTGTGATTTGTAAATAGCCCCCTGCTGGTGTCAAGACCAAGCTGGCCTTGGGCACCTGAGCATGTTGGGGGGGAAGCTCAAACTCTGCCCAAAGCCCTGTGAGTCAGGGCTGGTCCCAGCTGGAAGAGCTTCCAAAGCAGCTGTTCTCTCCCAGCTCCTGTGTGGGCACAGATCCAGCCCTGCAGACACAGCGTACAGCAAAGCAAGTTATCTGCTGCAGCACATCCAGAAGAAAATGTCTCAGCACCTTTGTGTCCCAGATATCTTTTATGAAAAATCCTTTCCTTAGGATTTTTCCTTCTGAGAAGCTGAGAAGCCTCAGGAACAAAATGTAAACAATGATTATCTGCTGCTGTGGAATGCAACAGGTGGATCTTTGATTGGCCCATGTTGGATGTTTGTAATTAATGGCCAATCACAGCCCAGCTGGCTCAGACAGAGAGTCCAGGCCAGAAACCTTTGTTATCATTACTTCCTCTTCTATTCTTAGCCAGCCTTCTGATGAAATCCTTTCTTCTATTCTTTTAGTGTAGTTTTAATAAATTATATATCACAAAATAATAAATCAAGCCTGCTGAACCATGGAGTCAGATCCTCGTCTCTTCCCTCATCGTAAGACCCCTGTGAAGACCATCACACCTTTGTTCTGCAGGATGGTGGAAATCTTCCTGTGCTGGGAATTGTCCCCTGATTTTGGTTTACCATGTGTTGATGGTATCTCTCCCAAAGGAGTTGGCTTCTCTTGAAAGCTCTGGATTGGTAGGAATCTTGAGGGCTGCACAGTTCTTTCCTGCTCCCTGGAGCCAGGGCCACAAAGTTCCCTTGGTGTCTGGAGCTCACTTGACTGAAGATGCCCCACTGCTGAGGCTCTGTCCAGGAGATCCCTCTGTTTTCTTCTCTGCAGGGGTCTGTGAGCCCAGAGAGAGAAACAAATGCTAATTAACAGAGAGAACTACAACTTGGACACATTCCTGTGCTCCTCACTCTTGGTGCAACGTTCCTTTCTTGCCTCTCTTGGACTCAGCCAGCAGTGCTATCTCCTTGCTGTGAGTTCTCCGTGCTGTACAGGGATGGAGTCAGGGCAGTTCTGAGAGCTCGTCCCCATTCTTTGAAAAGGTCACTGCCTCAATCCAATGAACCTAAAGAGGAAAGAAATGCCCAAAGAGCAGAAATCCCCAACCATGTCACATGCAATCATGGAGAAGCTGATGGGACAGAGCCATGTGGTTGGAGTATGTGTATTGCACTCTGTATTGTTAATTTATTGGTGCTGAGTATTTCAGCAAGCAACTTCCAGGGCTTCCAGGACTGTCCTGGACAATGTGACCACAAATTGTTCACCAGTGCCACTTGTTCAAGAAAAGCCTTTGTGAACAAGCCCAACTCTGAGGCTCTAGCTGGTTTATTTTTGCCTTTCAGCTGCTTCCCTCGAAGTTCCTGTGGGAGAAATTTCTCAACATGAAGAAGAAGGCCAGCACTGGCGGGAGTTTTCTACCCAGAATTGGCCCATGTGTAGAGCTGGGGAAGACTGGTCCAAAGGTAGCCTTTTCCTGCTCTTCTCCTTTCTGTTTGATGGGAAGTTTGAAGAGGGTGTATGCTTGTGACGGGCTTGCCTCCAGCAAAATACCTCAGTGTGCAGGTGCTGTTGTCATTGCAAGCTGCTGTTAGAGGTGGGCTGGGAGTCCTGATCTGCACTAAGCCAACACAAATAAGCTCTGCTGAAGGTGCCTAAGTGTAGCTGCCATTGCTGAAGCAATGGGGGAAGGCTGGGGACACAAAGGCACAGCACTGCCATGTGCCATTCTCCTGCTGAAGGAGCTACCTCTTGCTTTGGTGTGCTCACCATCAAATGCTCGGGGTCACAGGATTCCCTCTGGAGTGGCAGCGTTGGCCTTGGAAGGCCGAGGACCTGCAGGAATGACTTCAGATTTAACGAAACAAATTGCCTTTATGCTTTAGGCTGGAACAATGTGTTGGAGCCTGAGGGGGTGTTAGATTTTGCAGGCTGCCAGATGTACAGGGGAGTGGCCCTGGGCAGAGGGGAATGGATGTGCTTTATCTGGATCAGTGCCTTCTTGGAGGTGTGTTTGAAGCTGCTTTTCTGGCAGGACTGGCTCAGTAGAAAGCACAGTCCCAACGGGTAGGTGACTGAGGTGGGCTGTTGTTATGAATGAGGTCCCTATAGGTCTAATTTAATAAACCAACATTAGAATTTAGCAGCAATTTTAATTGAGCAGCAATTTTATATGAAATCATGCAATCAAATATAATCAAGCAGATACAAAATAATTTGGCAGTAGTTTGGATAAAGCATAAGCAAAACCAGTCAGGATACCGGGGGGTTTTCTCACCCTGCTTCCCATTCAAAAGATAAAGAATCCAAACACAGCTTCTAGACTGGATGCTAATACATATTCATCAATAATTTTCTGTCAATCTCCTCCTATTTTTGATTCTTGAAATCTATGTCACTGTACTGCACAGTGCATGCTCTGCTTGTTTCTAAGGGGTCTTTGGCTTTTGGTGTTCGCTTCCTACAAAGGCTTCTCCTCATCATCACTGTCCTTTGAACAACCCCACAAGCTGCACATGCACCCCAAGTCTTGTGTTATAGAAGTGTCATGGTTTGACACTGGCACAATGCCAGTGCCCCCATGAAGATACCATCTCCCTGGTAGCTGCTGTGACCAGGAATAAGCAAAGCAGGCTCCTACTTAGGAAAGAAAAGAAAACAGAACTTTATTAATTACTCTACAACTATAGATAAAAGGAACACACACACAGGGAAAATGAAAACCTTACAAATACATTTCCTCCTGCCCCCACAAAATTTCCAATACAATGCATCTATTACTCAAATCACCAACTCTCAGTCCAGCACCACCCTTCAGACAATCAATCCTCAGTTCATCAAGAGGAGAGGAGTCCTTCTTGTACCATGGGCTTCCCCTGGAAACACAGCTGAAGCCTCGTGTGTTTCCGTGTCACTTATGGCACCGCCCGGAGTCCATCTGCTGTCGTGACCTCTTCCTTTCATGTCCAGTGCTCTCACCACTGAACACGGACCAGAGCTGCTTCTAGGGTTGTCTTTTTTAAGGATGCTCTGTCCCGATCCAAAAAGGGCACAGTCTCTCCTTTGGGACACCTGTCCCCACAATCTCTCCTTTGGGACACCTGTCCCACCCATATTTTTCCACCCCCTGGGGCCGAGGGGCACCAACACTGAACCCTCTTGATTCTGAGGCATTGCCTCCCCCTAGAATGCAGTCTCTGTGTCACAAGGAACATGGTTCTGTCCATGGCTGTACAAAAAGAGTCCAGCAAAAGCCACTCCATCATCATCACTGTCCTTTGAACAACCCCACAAGCTGCACATGCACCCCAAGTCTTGTGTTATAGAAGTGTCATGGTTTGACACTGGCACAATGCCAGTGCCCCCATGAAGATACCATCTCCCTGGTAGCTGCTGTGACCAGGAATAAGCAAAGCAGGCTCCTACTTAGGAAAGAAAAGAAAACAGAACTTTATTAATTACTCTACAACTATAGATAAAAGGAACACACACACAGGGAAAATGAAAACCTTACAAATATATTTCCTCCTGCCCCCACAAAATTTCCAATACAATGCATCTATTACTCAAATCACCAACTCTCAGTCCAGCACCACCCTTCAGACAATCAATCCTCAGTTCATCAAGAGGAGAGGAGTCCTTCTTGTACCATGGGCTTCCCCTGGAAACACAGCTGAAGCCTCGTGTGTTTCCGTGTCACTTATGGCACCGCCTGGAGTCCATCTGCTGTCGTGACCTCTTCCTTTCATGTCCAGTGCTCTCACCACTGAACACGGACCAGAGCTGCTTCTAGGGTTGTCTTTTTTAAGGATGCTCTGTCCCGATCCAAAAAGGGCACAGTCTCTCCTTTGGGACACCTGTCCCCACAATCTCTCCTTTGGGACACCTGTCCCCCCCATATTTTTCCACCCCCTGGGGCCGAGGGGCACCAACACTGAACCCTCTTGATTCTGAGGCATTGCCTCCCCCTAGAATGCAGTCTCTGTGTCACAAGGAACATGGTTCTGTCCATGGCTGTACAAAAAGAGTCCAGCAAAAGCCACTCCATCATCTCTTCCCACTAAGATTCTTCTCTATTCTTCCACTATTTCTCACTCGCCCAGACCTCTCTCACACTTGCACATTCCTTCCTCATCTTCCACTCTGTCTTCTAGGAGAGGTCAATGATCTGTAAAGTTCTCATTCTCCGAGAAGGGGTTAAAAGCTCCTACAAGCGGCCGGTGCAGGCCCCCCTTCTTCTCCGTCCCAGCCCTGCTGCCGGCACAGGCCCATGTTTATCCAGTCTCAAGGTTACAGTCTCAGGCAGCGGCTCTCTCTCTCTCTCTCTCTCTCTGTGTCTCTCAGGGGTGGCTGCCCGATGGCTCCTGGTGTCTCCCTCTCTCTCTCTCTCTTCCACCCTTCCACCCCCGGGCTCAGGCCTACCTCTCTCGGCCACATGGCTTTTCCCTGCTCCCTGCCCAGCCAGCAGCTGGGCCGGGGCAGAGACCCGAACTCTTTCCCGCCAGAAACCTGAAAGGACCCTCCCAGGGGAGAGCTCTGCTTTTAACCCCATGTTCTCAGAGGCGTGTCCAATGTCCCAATGGCCAGGTTAAATGCCAATATTAAAGCCTGAATATCCATTGGCCCAAAACACAGCATCCCAAAAAACACATTTCCTGTCAAACCACCACAAGAAGCCAGCATTAT
Organism: Agelaius phoeniceus; assembly: GCF_051311805.1. Lineage (NCBI taxonomy): Eukaryota > Metazoa > Chordata > Aves > Passeriformes > Icteridae > Agelaius > Agelaius phoeniceus. The sequence goes on from NC_135271.1 coordinate 3,054,700, forward strand.
ATTCCAAAAAGAAGCCTTATTATTTAATCGATACCTGGAATCATCCCAATTTTGTCCATGTCAAAGCTGATTCTTTAATTATCCTGAGGCCTATTGCCTTTTGGGATGTTACTTATCTCAAACTACATCCTGCATCCTGTTTTCTCATGAACATCTGAAAACGTCTGTTTTGTGTCACTAATTCCATATCCTTTTCCTCTCTTACTTTTTAACAAATATTTTCTAAAACATTTAAAATATAGTTACAAGTGTTAGCATGAATCAGATTGATCTATCACACTGTTGAGCAAGAAATTGGCAGCAAGAGCCATGTAACACACTGGTTAAGGATTGCCCAGACAGAGCAGGGGAGAGTTTTCTCCAAGCAATGCCTCTGCTCCAGAATCATTTGCTGTTGTTTTGGGCCCATCGGTCTGCCTCGGCGGCAGCGGTGGTCCCCAGCCCGCATTGTTGAAGCCGTTGCCCTTCCTCGCCTTTAAGATGGGGACCCGCGTTCTGGCAGGCAGAATTTTTTGGCCCAGTTTTTTTTTTTTTTTTACGGGCCCGGCACCTGATGGAGAGCCCCCCCGGACTGGTCCTGGGTGAGGCGGCAGCGCCTCGCCTACCTCGGTTGTGGCCAGATCAACTGAGCCGCTTCTGCCAGGCGGGGCAGGGTTTGCCACGCCGGGTCCGTTGCTTTTTGTTGAGGTGGGAGGAGTTGGGGAGGCACCCACCAGGCCTCCGCGGGCCTTTTTATTTTTCTCTCGTGGCCCTAAGCCGCGGCACCGAGAAGCGTTGCGACGAAGGCGTGAGTGGGATGCCGGTGGGTCTGTCGTGGGGAGGCAGTGAGGTGCGTACCTCGGACCCCCCCCGGGCCCCCGGCCCCGTGGCCCCCATGGCTAGCACGGGTCGTTGCGAACGCGCCTCCGTGTCCCTTTTCTGTCGTGCCGTCCCCCGGCTTTTTTTTCCAGAAGGGAAAGCCGACCGCCGCTAGGCCGGGCAAAAGCTGGTGGCCCATGGCGCCAAGTCAGTGGAACTTTATCTTGCACAGTCGGCCGGAATCCCCAGGCTGGAAGGCGGGGGGCGCCACCGAGTCCCCCCCCGCCCGGCGGGGGCTGGTCCAGTCCTGCCGTTGCCTAGCCAAAAGGGGAGCCGTTGTTGCCCGTGGGTGGGTGACAGCACCCCCCGCACTCCTCTGCTGCCGCGAGCAATCCGATCCACAGGTGGGCTGGGCGGCTGTCGCCGTTGTTGTCCCAGGAGCGTTGCCGTGGGGCCCTTGTCGCTGTTGGCGCAGCTCATTCCCAGAGCCGCGCCTGATCGATGTGGCTTTTCTGGTGGCGTCGAAGAGGGCCCCCAGCGGGCCGGCTCTCCTTCTGAGGCTTCTCTGTCACGGGGAAGCCACGGCAGGGGGGGGGTCTGGTGCTCAGGCAGGGCGGTCTCCTTTCCAATTCGCTTCCCGTTGCAGGTGAGGTGTCGCCCCTCCCGCTGGCCTGGGGAAGGGCATCTTGACCATCCCGAGCTGTGTGACGGCCGCGTGGCCCCGCGAGCTTTCAGGTGTCCTTAAAAAAACCCATGAGGTGCCGGTGCTGGCCCCGGTCCGGGTAGCGCCCGTGTGGGCGCCGGCCACGAGCAGCGCCAGGCAGCGGTGCGGCTGGAGCTGAGCTGCGAGAAGGGAGAGTGGCGAGAGAGAAAAGAGAGAGGGCGAAAGTGCCCGAACACTATGGGGCGCGGACCCGGGTGGAACAGAGCCCGGTCCGCGCACTACTTCACCGTTCCGCCGCCTGCTGCAGAGCAAGCCGCCCCGGCTGAAAAGGGGCCTCGGTGTCCAGGCCACGCCCACCTCGTCAGGTCGCTGCCTCCTCTAGCACATCCGGTGCTTTCCGTGTGGCCCGGTGGGGGGATGTGCCGGGACGGGGTTTGGTCCCTGTGAGCGGGGCCCCGCTTGGCCCAACCTCGCCCGCGACCGGTCGCTCGCCCGCGACCTTTTGGCAGGCGGGTTTTTCTTGGCTTTGGTGGGGGGGGCGGGTCAGCCCCAGCCGAGACCTGTTCCGTGTGCCGCGCGCATCATTTCGAGCACGAGGCCGAATCTTGAACCGGGGCGCGGGCCCTGGGAAAAAAAGCGCGAGAGAGAGAGAGAGAGAGAGAGAGAGAGAGAGAGAGGAAGATCGTGCTCCATCCGAGTGGCGAAAAGCTGTGCAGTGGTCCCGGCTCCTTGCCCGTGGCGTTGCGGGAAAGGCTGGCCACCGCGGTCAGCCGTTGCCAAGAGGTGTGCCTTGCACGTGGCGCCATTCCCCATCCCAGGCGATGCCGGGCCGCGATGCGGCCGGCCGCCGTCCCTGCTGCCGGCGCCCATCGCCGCCACGCTGCCGCCCGCCGCCGTGTCTTTGTCCGCGATGCTGCTCCCGCGGGTCGGAGCAGCAAAAAGAAGCCTGGGGCAGTTGGGGTTTGGCACGGGGCAGGTTCGCCGGCGGGCCAGGTGCCTCCGGATGCTCACGCGCCGCGCCGCCGCTGTGGGTGGTGGTTACCTGGTTGATCCTGCCAGTAGTATATGCTTGTCTCAAAGCTTAAGCCATGCATGTCTAAGTACACACGGGAAGTACAGTGAAACTGCGAATGGCTCATGAAATCAGTTATGGTTCCTTTGGTCGCTCCTCTCCCGCTCCTTGGATAACTGTGGTAATTCTAGAGCTAATACATGCCGACGAGCGCCGACCTCCTGGGACGCGTGCATTTATCAGAACAAAACCAACCCAGGCCCGTCGGGCAGCTCTGGTTACTATAGATAAACTCGAGCCGATCGCACGCCTCTGTGGTGGTGACGACCCATTCGAATGCCTGCCCTATCAACTTTCGATGGTACTGTCTGTGCCTACCATGGTGACCACGGGTGACGGGGAATCAGGATTCGATTCCAGAGAGGGAGCCTGAGAAACGGCTACCACATCCAAGGAAGGCAGCAGGCGCGCAAATTACCCATTCCCGACCTGGGGAGGAAGTGACTAAAAATAACAATACAGGACTCTTTTGAGGCCCTGTAATTGGAACGAGCGCACTTTAAATCCTTGAGCGAGGATCCATTGAAGGGCAAGTCTGGTGCCAGCAGCCGCGGTAATTCCAGCTCCAATAGCGTATCCTAAAGTTGCTGCAGTTAAAAAGCTCATAGTTGGATCTTGGGATCGAGCTGGCGGTCCGCCGTGAGGCAAGCCACCCCCTGTGCCAGCCCCTGCCTCTCGGCGCCCCCTCGATGCTCTTAGCTGAGTGTCCCGCGGGGCCCGAAGCGTTTACTTTGAGAAAATTAGAGTGTTCAAAGCAGGCTGGCCGCCGGCATACTGCAGCTAGGAATAATGGAATAGGACTCTGGTTCTATTTTGTTGGTTTTCGGAAACGGGGCCATGATTAAGAGGGACGGCCGGGGGCATTGGTATTGTGCCGCTAGAGGTGAAATTCTTGGACTGGCGCAAGACGGCCTAGAGTGAAAGCATTTGCCAAGAATGTTTTCATTAATCAAGAACCAAAGTTGGAGGTTCGAAGACGACCAGATACCGTCGTAGTTCCAACCATAAACGATGCCGACTGGCGATCCGGCGGCGTTATTCCCATGACCCGCCGGGCAGCTCCCGGGAAATCCAAGTCTTTGGGTTCCAGGGGGAGTATGGTTGCAAAGCTGAAACTGAAAGGAATTGATGGAAGGGCACCACCAGGAGTGGAGCCTGCGGCTTAATTTGACTCAACACGGGAAACCTCACCCGGCCTGGACACGGACAGGATTGACAGATTGAGAGCTCTTTCTCGATTCCGTGGGTGGTGGTGCATGGCCATTCCTAGTTGGTGGAGCGATTTGTCTGGTTAATTCCGATAAGGAACGAGACTCTGGCATGCTAACTAGTTACGCGACCCCCGAGCGGTCGGCGTCCAACTTCTTAGAAGGACAAGTGGCGTTCAGCCACCCGAGATTGAGCAATAACAGGTCTGTGATGCCCTTAGATGTCCGGGGCTGCACGTGCACTACACTGGCTTGCTCAGCTTGTGCCTACTCTCCGCCGGCAGGCGCGGGTAACCCGTTGAAGCCCATTCCTGATGGGGATCGGGGATTGCAATTCTTCCCCGTGAACGAGGAATTCCCAGTAAGTGCAGGTCATAAGCTTGCGTTGATTAAGTCCCTGCCCTTTGTACACACCGCCCGTCGCTACTACCTATTGGATGGTTTAGTGAGGTCCTCGGATCGGCCCCGGAGTCGGCCCCGGTCCTGCCGGAGTGTCGAGAAGACGGTCGAACTTGACTATCTAGAGGAAGTAAAAGTCGTAACAAGGTTTCCGTAGGTGAACTGCGGAAGGATCATTACTGGTGGGGCTTGGCGCCTGCCGCCTCATGCCGGGCCGTCCGTCCAGCTGCGTGCGTGCGGCCTCACTCGCACGCCCGCTCTGTTCGCACGCTCGGCCCCCGGCTGCCGGCCCTGGTCGCACCGGGGGCCACACGCCCTTCCCCTTCGCTGCACACCGCAGCCCCAGAGAGAGAGAGCGGAGGCGCGCAGCACCTCCGGGCACGGGGGGTCGGAAGGGGGAGAGGGGAGAAAAGCCGCTCGGCGCGGCGAAGCGTGTCACGCGTGCACACGCCATGCGCACTTGCCAATGTGCGCGCGGGCGGGGCTCTCCCCGCGCTACACCGCGCGTCGCAGCCAGGCCTAGAGGCATGGCACGCTCACCACCGTCGCGACAGCTTGCCCCTCCGTCCCCCACACCACCCCCCCAACCACGGCCTTGCGCCGGTCTGCCGCCAGTCCGTCCCCGCCAGAGAGTGGGGGCGCGGCCGCGGGCCCACGAGCCTCGCGTCTGAAGCGGCCGGCGCTGCCGAACGCCGGTCGCCAGTGTGCCGTGTGCGGGCGCCTTGGCGCGGCCCGAGTTCTCCCGAGCTCGGCTCTCCTCGGCATGCGCGCAAGAAAGCTGCCCGGGTGCCGGGAGGGAGGGGTGCTTGGCACGGCCCCTCTTGGAGGCGGGCCCATCCTTTCCCTCGCTGCTTCGCCCATCAAGCGACGGCTGTCTGGCCGTGGCACCCGTTGGCGGCCAAGGTGGAATGGGCGAGGGAGCCGGGTGGCAGGGGCACCTTCGGGGCTCGGAGCAGGCAGCTCCTCTGGCCCTGCCCACACTGGGGAGCGGGGCTTTTGCTGGCCGGCAGAGTTCCCCGCTCTCAGGCCGAGCGGCCCCCCTCTCGCGCACGGCAGAGAAACTCCAAGGGCTGAGGCCTCTGGGCGTTCTGTGCCACGCTTCGTGGCACGCACGCGCGCCTGAGGTGTGCTTGGTGGTCGGGCCCACATCCCCCGCGCCGGCGGAGCAGCCCAAGCCACGCCGGTCCTCTCGGTTGCGCAGCGCCTGGCTACTGAGGGAAACCCCGGGCCCCGAGAAGGACATGGCGGTGGTGGCAGCAGATGTCGGGCACGCCCCCGCTGGTGGACGCTCCCCTGAGGGCGGCAGCGGGGGAGGCACCCCGGCAGGGCCATGCAGGTCGTTTCCCTCGCCCCAGGGTCAGGTACCTAGCGCTCCGCGCCTCTGTGGTCCCCCCAGTTTTTTTCCCTCTGCATCGTCAAACGCTGCAGGTTTGCTGAAAGGGGCCGGTGGGGCAGGGCGGCGGTTTAAAGACTCCGGCGGCTCGGCGCAGCCCGCCACGGCAGCGGCGGTGCCGGCGGTGGCAGGCATGGCGGGCGGTGGCCGAGCAGGGTGCCACTGAGGGGTGGGGAGCAGCTACTCCTGCCGATCGCCTGCGGTGGTTGTCCCATCGGCACCGGCTGCGCTCCTCCATCGCCGTCATCATCCCGCCGCGGGCCGTGGGGGTTAACTGCGCTGCACTAAGGAGGGGCGCCCTGCATCCCCCTCTCCGTGGCCCGGCCTCGACGGAGAGGCTGCGGCGCGCAGTCAGCCACGGAGGCCGACCCGCTCGCCTCGTTGTAACGGGCGACTCTGGCAGAGAGCGCGTGCTCTCTGCCCTTCCTCGGCTGTGGGGTCATGGCCGCCGGGGCCTGCCTGCTCTCTCTCCTCGGACTGCTGCCGTGGCCTCTGGCAAGCGCAGCGCTGTGTTCGGCGCGTCCAGTGCCTCTCCTCCCCTTGACAGCCTTTTCTCCTCGAAGGCACACTGGCGGCGCCGTCATCCTCCGGCCATGCCCAGGCTCAACCGCCTGCCCGCTTGTGGGGGGCAAGCGCTTGGTGGGCCCTCCAGCGGCAGAGGCCCGCAAGTGCAGGCGACCCCGTGCCGAGCGGTGGTGGTGCCGCTCGATGGGTATCCCTCCCTGTGGCGACAGTCAGCCAGGAAAGACCCGCCGTTGCCCAGCGGCGGTCCCATCCCGGGCCCCGCTTGTCACGTCCTCCATCGCCCTTCCCGGCCGCGTGTGGGCCGCAGAAAGGCGTGCGGGGCGGCCACGGGGGCGCTTCTCCCCACCCGGTCTCCGTGTGAAAAAGAGGACAGCGGGTGTTGCCCCCCGGCTCAGCGCCGTACCGCCTTCCGCTGGGCGCGTGCCCAAGGCAAGGCGCCCCGGCGGTGCGACATGGCGGCAGCGGTCCCGGGAGTGCGGCCCTGGCGGTGGCTGGTTCTGCCATCCAGCAGGCCTTGGGCACTGGCGATGCCGGCTCGGGTTGTCCTGTGAAAGCAAGAGGCGGGCGGGCCGCCGCGCCGTCCCACGTTCTGGCGCGCGCCACGTGGCCCTCCACACAGAGGCCGGGCCGAGCCCGGGCTCCTGGGCCGCCTCTGAAGGACGGCATTTGTGAGGTCGGCGTCTCCCCTCACAGGGGGAGGCAGTTGGGGGTGCGAGCTCCCCCGCCTCATGGCCGGCCTTCATAGCGTAGGTTGCTCCAGTTGTTTTTTTCCCTCCCCTTCCATTTCTGTGTGTTCGTACGGTTGAAGCCAGGTGCACGCCCCCGCGTCCTCGGCGCCAGAGTAACAAAAAAAGGGGCCGCTCGGCGTGAGCGGTGCCCAAAGGGCAGACAACTCTTAGCAGTGGATCACTCGGCTCGTGTGTCAATGAAGAACGCAGCTAGCTGCGAGAATTAATGTGAATTGCAGGACACATTGATCTTTGACACTTCAAACGCACTTGCAGCCCCGGGTTCCTCCCAGGGCTACGCCTGTCTGAGCATCGCTTGACAATCAATTGCTGTCCAGGGGCCACCCCGGCGGCGCGGCTAAGGTCGTCTTGCAGGCCCGTCGCCCGCGGAGGTGGCAGCGGCAGCGGCGAGTCCGGTGTCCCTCCAGTGCCAGGAGGGAAGGTGGTCAGGGGTTCGGCGAGAGAAGCGCTTCCCTAGGCGGCCTCGATCCCTTCCCTGCGGCCCGGTAGGCATCGTCTTCATTGCAGTTGTCATCGTCGTCGTCGTTGCCGCGCAGGGCCTTCGTCCCCCTAAATGCAGACTCGGGGAGCGCTCCGTAGCTCCCTGCTCCCGGAGCGTGCCGCTGGGGCGGAGCTCGTCCTCGCCGGTATCGTGCCGGGGATGTGGTGGCGCGGCGGCCTGGGGAGAGCGAGAGACAGCGTCGAAAGGCGTCACCGAGGGCCGAGAGAAAGAGAGAGGAGGGTGAGACGGGGAGGCGAGGCGCGGGCCTTGCCCCTAGGCTCCCCCCCCGTGTGGGCGGCTGTTTTCGGGTGGGTACCGCAGCGGTACCGTGCCGTGCTGCAGCACGGACAGGCGAGGCGAGAGCGCCAGGGACGGGGGTTCTGACCCCTCCTCCCTTCGCCCGCCCCCTCCTCTTCTGTCGTGGTTTCAGGGCACACCAAGGGGTGCAGTCGCTCTTCTCTCTCTCCCCACCGAGGCCGTCGCGCGCGCCGCCGCCTGCCCAGTCCTCCCAC